>NC_044980.1:101426694-101726694 GCF_008728515.1 Papio anubis
AGTGAGAACATGCGGTGTTTGGTTTTCTGTTCTTGTGATAGTTTGCTAAGAATGATGGTTTCCAGCTGCATCCATGTCCCTACAAAGGACACAAACTCATCCTTTTTTATGGCTGTATAGTATTCCATGGTGTATATGTGCCACATTTTCTTAATCCAATCTGTCACTGATGGACATTTGGGTTGATTCCAAGTCTTTGCTATTGTGAATAGTGCTGCAATAAACATACGTGTGCATGTGTCTTTATAGCAGCATAATTTATAATCCTTTGGGTATATACCCAGTAATGGGATGGCTGGGTCATATGGTACATCTAATTCTAGATCCTTGAGGAATCGCCATACTGTTTTCCATAATGGTTGAACTAGTTTACAATCCCACCAACAGTGTAAAAGCGTTCCTATTTCTCCACATCCTCTCCAGCACCTGTTGTTTCCTGACTTTTTAATGATCACCATTCTAACTGGTGTGAGATGGTATCTCATTGTGGTTTTGATTTGCATTTCTCTGATGGCCAGTGATGATGAGCATTTTTTCATGTGTCTGTTGGCTGTATGAATGTCGTCTTTTGAGAAATGTCTGTTCATATCCTTTGCCCACTTTGTGATGGGGTTGTTTGTTTTTTTCTTATAAATTTGTTTGAGTTCTTTGTAGGTTCTGGATATTAGCCCTTTGTCAGATGAGTAGATTGCAAAAATTTTCTCCCATTCTGTAGGTTGCCTGTTCACTCTGATGGTAGTTTCTTTTGCTGTGCAGAAGCTCTTTAGTTTAATGAGATCCCATTTGTCAATTTTAGCTTTTGCTGCCGTTGCTTTTGGTGTTTTAGACATGAAGTCTTTGCCCATGCCTATGTCCTGAATGGTACTACCTAGGTTTTCCTCTAGGATTTTTATGGTATTAGGTCTAACATTTAAGTCTCTAATCCATCTTGAATTAATTTTCGTATAAGGAGTAAGGAAAGGATCCAGATTCAGCTTTCTACTTATGGCTAGCCAATTTTCCCAGCACCATTTATTAAATAGGGAATCCTTTCCCCATTTCTTGTTTCTCTCAGGTTTGTCAAAGATCAGATGGCTGTAGATGTGTGGTATTATTTCTGAGGACTCTGTTCTGTTCCATTGGTCTATATCTCTGTTTTGGTACCAGTACCATGCTGTTTTGGTTACTGTAGCCTTGTAGTATAGTTTGAAGTCAGGTAGCGTGATGCCTCCAGCTTTGTTCTTTTGACTTAGGATTGTCTCGGAGATGCGGGCTCTTTTTTGGTTCCATATGAACTTTAGAGCAGTTTTTTCCAATTCTGTGAAGAAACTCATTGGTAGCTTGATGGGGATGGCATTGAATCTATAAATTACCTTGGGCAGTATGGCCATTTTCACAATATTGATTCTTCCTATCCATGAGCATGGTATGTTCTTCCATTTGTTTGTGTCCTCTTTGATTTCACTGAGCAGTGGTTTGTAGTTCTCCTTGAAGAGGTCCTTTACATCCCTTGTCAGTTGGATTCCTAGGTATTTTATTCTCTTTGAAGCAATTGTGAATGGAAGTTCATTCCTGATTTGGCTCTCTGTTTGTCTGTTACTGGTGTATAAGAATGCTTGTGATTTTTGCACATTTATTTTGTATCCTGAGACTTTGCTGAAGTTGCTTATCAGCTTAAGGAGATTTTGGGCTGAGACAATGGGGTTTTCTAAATATACAATCATGTCATCTGCAAACAGGGACAATTTGACTTCTTCTTTTCCTAACTGAATACCCTTGATTTCTTTCTCTTGCCTAATTGCCCTAGCCAGAACTTCCAACACTATGTTGAATAGGAGTGGTGAGAGAGGGCATCCCTGTCTTGTGCCAGTTTTCAAAGGGAATTTTTCCAGTTTTTGCCCATTCAGTATGATATTGGCTGTGGGTTTGTCATAAATAGCTCTTATTATTTTGAGGTACGTTCCATCAATACCGAATTTATTGAGCGTTTTTAGCATGAAGGGCTGTTGAATTTTGTCAAAAGCCTTTTCTGCATCTATTGAGATAATCATGTGGTTCTTGTCTTTGGTTCTGTTTATATGCTGGATTATGTTTATTGATTTGCGAATGTTGAACCAGCCTTGCATCCCAGGGATGAAGCCCACTTGATCATGGTGGATAAGCTTTTTGATGTGTTGCTGAATCCGGTTTGCCAGTATTTTATTGAGGATTTTTGCATCGATGTTCATCAGGGATATTGGTCTAAAATTCTCTTTTTTTGTTGTGTCTCTGCCAGGCTTTGGTATCAGGATGATGTTGGCCTCATAAAATGAGTTAGGGAGGATTCCCTCTTTTTCTATTGATTGGAATAGTTTCAGAAGGAATGGTACCAACTCCTCCTTTTACCTCTGGTAGAATTCAACTGTGAATCCATCTGGTCCTGGACTTTTTTTGGTTGGTAGGCTATTAATTATTGCCTCAATTTCAGAGCCTGCTATTGGTCTATTCAGGGATTCAACTTCTTCCTGGTTTAGTCTTGGAAGAGTGTAAGTGTCCAGGAAATTATCCATTTCTTCTAGATTTTCCAGTTTATTTGCGTAGAGGTGTTTATAGTATTCTCTGATGGTAGTTTGTATTTCTGTGGGGTCGGTGGTGATATCCCCTTTATCATTTTTAATTGCATCGATTTGATTCTTCTCTCTTTTCTTCTTTATTAGTCTTGCTAATGGTCTGTCAATTTTGTTGATCTTTTCAAAAAACTAACTCCTGGATTCATTGATTTTTTGGAGGGTTTTTTGTGTCTCTATCTCCTTCAGTTCTGCTCTGATCTTAGTTATTTCTTGCCTTCTGCTAGCTTTCGAATGTGTTTGCTCTTGCTTCTCTAGTTCTTTTAATTGCGATGTTAGAGTGTCAATTTTAGATCTTTCCTGCTTTCTCTTGTGGGCATTTAGTGCTATAAATTTCCCTCTACACACTGCTTTAAATGTGTCCCAGAGATTCTGGTATGTTGTATCCTTGTTCTCATTGGTTTCAAAGAACATCTTTATTTCTGCCTTCATTTCGTTATGTACCCAGTAGTCATTCAGGAGCAGGTTGTTCAGTTTCCATGTAGTTGAGCGGTTTTGATTGAGTTGCTTAGTCCTGAGTTCTAGTTTGATTGCACTGTGGTCTGAGAGACAGTTTGTTATAATTTCTGTTCCTGTACATTTGCTGAGGAGTGATTTACTTCCAATTACGTGGTCAATTTTGGAGTAAGTACGATGTGGTGCTGAGAAGAATGTATATTCTGTTGATTTGGGGTGGAGAGTTCTATAGATGTCTATTAGGTCTGCTTGCTGCAGAGATGAGTTCAATTCCTGGATATCCTTGTTAACTTTCTGTCTCGTTGATCTGTCTAATGTTGACAGTGGAGTGTTGAAGTCTCCCATTATTATTGTATGGGAGTCTAAGTCTCTTTGTAAGTCTCTAAGGACTTGCTTTATGAATCTGGGTGCTCCTGTATTGGGTGCATATATATTTAGGAGAGTTAGCTCTTCCTGTTGAATTGATCCCTTTACCATTATGTAATGGCCTTCTTTGTCTCTTTTGATCTTTGATGGTTTAAAGTCTGTTTTATCAGAGACTAGTATTGCAACCCCCGCTTTTTTTTGTTCTCCATTTGCTTGGTAAATCTTCCTCCATCCCTTTATTTTGAGCCTATGTATGTCTCTGCGTGTGAGATGGGTCTCCTGAATACAGCAGACTGATGGGTCTTGACTCTTTATCCAGTTTGCCAGTCTGTGTCTCTTAATTGGAGCATTTAGTCCATTTACATTTAAGGTTAAGATTGTTATGTGTGAACTTGATCCTGCCATTATGATATTAACTGGTTATTTTGCTCGTTAGTTGATGCAGTTTCTTCCTAGCCTCGACGGTCTTTACATTTTGGCATGTTTTTGCCATGGCTGATACCGGTTGTTCCTTTCCATGTTTAGTGCTTCCTTCAGGGTCTCTTGTAAGGCAGGTCTAGTGGTGACAAAATCTCTAAGCATTTGCTTATCTGTAAAGGATTTTATTTCTCCTTCACTTATGAAACTTAGTTTGGCTGGATATGAAATTCTGGGTTGAAAATTCTTTTCTTTAAGAATGTTGAATATTGGCCCCCACTCTCTTCTGGCTTGTAGAGTTTCTGCCGAGAGATCTGCTGTTAGTCTGATGGGCTTCCCTTTGTGGGTAACCCGACCTTTCTCTCTGGCTGCCCTTAAGATTTTTTCCTTCATTTCAACTTTGGTGAATCTGGCAATTATGTGTCTTGGAGTTGCTCTTCTCGAGGAGTATCTTTGTGGCGTTCTCTGTATTTCCTGGATTTGAATGTTGGCCTGCCCTACTAGGTTGGGGAAGTTCTCCTGGATGATATCCTGAAGAGTGTTTTCCAACTTGGTTCCATTTTCCCCCTCACTTTCAGGCACCCCAATCAGACGTAGATTTGGTCTTTTTACATAATCCCATACTTCTTGCAGGTTTTGTTCATTTCTTTTTCTTCTTTTTTCTTTTGGTTTCTCTTCTCGCTTCATTTCATTCATTTGATCCTCAATCACTGATACTCTTTCTTCCAGTTGATCGAGTCGGTTACTGAAGCTTGTGCATTTGTCACGTATTTCTCGTGTCATGGTTTTCATCTCTTTCATTTCGTTTATGACCTTCTCTGCATTAATTACTCTAGTCATCAATTCTTCCACTTTTTTTTCAAGATTTTTAGTTTCTTTGCGCTGGGTACGTAATTCCTCCTTTAGCTCTGAGAAATTTGATGGACTGAAGCCTTCTTCTCTCATCTCATCAAAGTCATTCTCCGTCCAGCTTTGATCCGTTGCTGGCGATGAGCTGCACTCCTTTGCCGGGGGAGATGCACTCTTATTTTTTGAATTTCCAGCTTTTCTGCCCTGCTTTTTCCCCATCTTTGTGGTTTTATCTGCCTCTGGTCTTTGATGATGGTGATGTACTGATGGGGTTTTGGTGTAGGTGTCCTTCCTGTTTGATAGTTTTCCTTCTAACAGTCAGGACCCTCAGCTGTAGGTCTGCTGGAGATTGCTTGAGGTCCACTCCAGACCCTGTTTGCCTGGGTATCAGCAGCAGAGGCTCAGTTGAAAATGCCGAAATCACCGGTCTTCTGTGTCGCTCGCGCTGGGAGTTGGAGACTGGAGCTGTTCCTATTCGGCCATCTTGCTCCGCCCCCCACTGGTTGCCTTTCTAATAGCTCTTTCTCTTCTCTTTGCTGAAAGAAACCCATTTTTGTTCAGGGTAGCAATGTGATTAGTACCAATATTTACCTTTTCGAACTTCCTTTTGCTGGAGATGGGTAATAAGACATAAATGGATATTACTTGATAGGCTTTTCAGAAGGACTTAAAAAGAAAAAAAACTGGCATGTACCTTTTGCCTTTGCTCTTTTCCCTTCTTAGTGATTGTAATACAAACATGATGGAAGGAGGTAGAGTAGCCACTTTGCAACCAGCAAGCTACATACTAAGAGGGCAGAAGGAAGCTAGGAGGAGTCTGGATTGGTGATTATTCCTCTGAGTACAGACCTTCAGACTTCTTTAGGGGAGAAAAAAATAAATGCCTATTTACTTATACCACTATGATCCGGCCACTTGTACATGCAGCTAAAAGCATTAAAAAATGATCAGCTTGGGCACCAATGATGGAGCTAATAGCTCTGATATAAAAGGATAAGAAAACTTCTCTTATCTCCCCTAAAGTCAGTTGTCCTGAGATAGTTATCTAGGTTAGCTCCTAGGAATTTACATATTAAAAGAGTGGATTAGGACCTCTCCAGTTGGGAACACACTCCTGGAGACATTTCATTTGTAATCCAAATGGTTAAGGTGAGAAACCAGGATCCTTTTCATCCCCACTAGAAAGCAGCAAAAGGTTTTTTTTTTTTTTTTTTTTTTCCTTCCTCTCTTATTTTGGGAGGGAAGCAGGAGGCTGTTGGTTTCTTACTGTATGTAAATGGAGAAAAGCCATTATTTCCTGTCCCCTGGCACCCACACAAAAAGATTTCATGGCTCTTATCTCCTGCAGGGCTAGGTGTGGGGAACTGGTGCTGCAATGTTATTCTGGCTGTTGATCTGCTTATATGGGTAAAGAACTCTTCCCTGACCCAGATGCCTCATGTCTCTGCAATATTCACATAGAAAAAGCGCATAGCTTTTCCAGGGGAGTCATATCTCCCAGTTCTCGACAAAGCAATTATAACTGTATCCTTTCTATTTTGGGGTCCATTTTATAACCTCTATTCTTTGATTCCTTGATGTTTATGCTCATTTTAAACAACTTGACACTTTCACACTCTTGGGTGAAATGGACTTTATGAACTGAACTTGGAAGTCCAGATGGAACTGTTTAATCTTTTGTCTGCTATGTTCTTTCCTCACTTTCAAGAGGGCCTTGGGAGAAGTAATCTTCCAGAAATAAAATATGCATGGTATAATATTTGAAAATATTAGCCTGCTGTACCTTTTTGTTTTAGCAAGCATGATACTGTCATACTACATGACATTGTAAATTTAACCCATTTTCAGACTTCTTCAGGACCATAGTAGTAGTACTTCTGTCCATCCACCACACTTTGTTTCATCTCGCACTGGGCCATTTCCCTCTGTCTCTTTTCACAATCTCTTTCCTGCATGAACATGGTACTTTGCATCTTGGAGTAGTCTCATGTGTGTCCATCAACCGGCTTATCTTTTTTTCCTTCAAATCTGGAGGTTTTGATTAAGGATGGCCACAAATTCTTTGATCCTTTTCTTCTTGAAAAGTGAGGCCCATTTTTCTTTCCTCTGAATCTGTGACTGTTTTGGCCAATAGAATATAGCACAAATGATGCTGCACTAGCTTCTAGGCCAAAAGATCAGCTGCTTCCACTTCACATCTCAAGGAATGATCACTCTTGCAACCCTGAGACACTACGTGAGCAGACCAATTACCCTGCAGAAAAGATCACATGGAGATGACAAGGAGCCCAGACAAACCTCACCTCTAACTCTCCTTGTTAAGATATTGGATATGCACATGAAGCTGTCCTGGACCTACCAGACCAGACTATCCACCAGGTGAATATCCCTGCAGAGTGACTAGTGGACACCACATGGAGCAGAATTGCTCAGGTGCCTGAATTCCCGATCCTTAATATTATCAGATATAATTAAATTGGCTATTGTTTTAAGCCACTAATTTTGGGGAGAGTTTATTACATAGTACTTGGTAACCAGGACATCCAAGTTCATTGCTGTCCTCCTTCCTAGTCACCTCTCTTGTCACTAGCATTCATTTTTCCCTTTCTTTTCTCCAAGACAGCCTCATTGCATCTCCAATACCAGTTTTACCCAAATGATATTTATTATGATAATGGTGGTTCAAGGAACCAGATAGAAATTTAATTGCCAGACAAATTGCTCAATAGCCTAGAATGCGAATTGTAATCTTTATGTTTGGGTATCTTCAGGATCTGGGTCTGTCCTCTACTTAGTGAGACAATGAATTCCTTTAGAAATAAATTTTTTAAAGCCCTAATCAACATTATCATTACTTATTCTGATAGAAGTATCAGTATTAGTAAACCCTAAGCAGCCTCAGCACTTAAATTTCTTTTCCATTTAGAAATGTCAGGACTCATAAAACACAACTTTGATTAATGCAAAGAAATAAGTTTGATATCCAATGATGTAATTAGTGTCCAAAAGCTTAGGGGGAAAAAGAGCATTTTTTTAAAAAGCAGAATGAAGATTTGATTTCTATGCTTCTCTGAGAGATTTAGAGGGGTGAGAAAGGAACAGATGAAGAGGTTGCAATATGTTTGCATAGTCATGCCATTTTGATTCTTCCTCCAATATTTTAGAACCATTTTCAATCAAAGTGTTTCCCCTGCTACTGGAGTTTACCCAAGTGAAATAGACAAATCTGAGGTATCAGGCTCCCTTACCATTGGATGTCAAATTTAGCAGACCCAAGACCCCCTTACTTTCCTGAAATGAAATTCACAGGTGATATCTATACAAATATTTTGAATTAAATATATAGTGCCCTAATTTTAATGTAAAAAAGAAATAAACTAAAAGTAATTTATAATCAAATATTTCAATAAGTAAGAAGTTGGGCTCATTAATACTACAAGAGTAATGAACAACTGGGTGCCTGCACATACACACAGAATCACTATAATGGTGACAGCTATAAATGATTCAGCGTTGTGTACTGGCAACTGAAATACCTCAAGCATTGTTGCCATAGGTGAAATGATTTTCTGGAACAATGAATAGCTGAAATGACTAAAACAAAAAGTCAAATCATCCCTTAATGTACATAATTGTTGCATTCTGATTCTTAAGATTCCATTGTATGTTAAATTCATTGTACATTAAAACCAACCCAAAATACTTTGTTTTTAAGAATGTCCATGGAAATATGTACATAGTCATGTGGCTATGGGACAATTCTCTGTTGGGTAAGATTGTTCAACACATGCACAATATCTAGGATCCCTGATCCCTCCATCACGGTGATGACAAAAATTCCCTCCACAAATTATGAAAAAGCTCCCCAGAATGGGGTTGCCAGATTAAGTCCAGGATGCTTAAATTTGAGTTTTAGAGACACAAATAATTTTTTCAGTATAAATAGGTCCCACACAATATTTGGGATCTATCTTTATTTTTTTTAAAAAATGGTGCCTCTGACATTCCTTTTGAGCTGGGTGTCTTGTATTTTTACTTACTAAATCTGGCAACCATATCCTGGAGGAAAGAACCAGTCTCTTGAGAACCACTTGCTCAGCAGGCTACTCTCAAGTCCTCAAGCCAAACTTCCAACATCTGGGATCATGACCACGCTAGCTTTCCCTTTGTGTCATCCACTGCTAGCAATATGCAGAAATTCTTCAATACTAGAAATTGTTTCTTTGGTCAGTCAAAAATTTTCCCATGGCATTGCACTTACTTGTCAGTGAATCAGTTCCCTGTCCCAATTTTAATTAAGTGAAAGTCACAAAGGGACCCTAGGCCAAATTGTTCTGATAAGTAATCATTTTAAAGATTTCCTTTGTAAGGAGAAAGGAACAGTAAACTCTTCATTGATTTTCATGTTGGCATATCCTCTCTGGAGAAAATGAAGACTAAGTAGGAAATAGCATAGCACTTTATTGCATATTTTGCTGCACATGTTTCTTCAGAATACCAAAGACAGACATGGATGATACGGGGGGAAGGGAGGGTGCAGTCAGAGAAAAGGGAGAGAGGGATAAGAAAAGGTGTGCATGTCTGTTTGTCCTTCCTCTCTTGAGGAAACATGATTTTCTTTTATGGCTCCCCAAATATGCCTGGAATTAGTACCTTATAATGGTAGAAATTCAGTTGCTCTTGAATGTGATAGACTCAAATGTACCAAAATAGATTTCTTAATAAATAACATCGCACTATATGTGAGTCAGAAATAAGTAAATTGTTTTTACAAGATCTGAAAAACATTCTGGAACAAATTTCCTTAATTTTATAGATGAGGAAAATAGTAAGATTCAAAGCAGTCTTAGCTCGTTTGAATAATATGGTGGAGCTGGAAGCCAGGCTTCTTAAAATTGACTCCAGATTTCATTTCATTTCCCAAAATGTGTTCCTCACAAGAATGGTCTTGTAAGGTGCCCTATGAAAAAAAGAGTTTCTTTAGTAAAATAAGACTGGAAAATGTTGTATACCATCCTTCCCTACCCCAGGTCATAATGTATATTACCCTATTATAATTTTTGAAAAGTCCTATAGTAGGTAAATTTGTTTTGCTGTAATTAACTCAGCATTTCCCAAACGTATTTGATCAAGAATCTCTGCCAATGTGGTACCTTGGAATTTTAAGAAATAATATTTTATGTCGCCCCAGAAGAAGGACTAGAAATATGTAAAAATGACAACAGACTTGGCGAGTAGTGGCCAAAGACTCAGTGAGGAATGGACTCTACCCTAGAGG
Source organism: Papio anubis (assembly GCF_008728515.1). NCBI lineage: Eukaryota > Metazoa > Chordata > Mammalia > Primates > Cercopithecidae > Papio > Papio anubis. The sequence continues at coordinate 101,436,646 of NC_044980.1, forward strand.
TTCCCAAATACTGGCCTGTGGTATAGCTGCATCAAAATTGCTAGAGGAGCTTATGAACACACTGATTTGTATACCTTATATCCCCCAAAGTGCAGATTCTCTAGATCTGCATGGAGCCCAGGAATCTGTATTTGTAAATTTTGACAAGACTGTGAACTACTGCCCTTCTAGAACTTAGTGTGGAAAAGGGTATATGTTACCTGATGTTACATCAGCATGTGTTAAAGGAATCTAGGACTTATATTGCCACAGACTTGTGTTTCTTATGATTCCAGTCTTTGAGAAGTTTGCTGTGGAGACACAGGCACATGTAACAATTATGGGGAAATGAAAAATTATCTAACATCAATTGCAGATTTTTATGCTATGGAAAAGGCAGGTGTCTATATTTACAAAAAGGAGAAACACTTCATGGAATCTTTAGGATTTAGGTGGCAGGCTGGACTTTAGGTCTATGAAGAGACAGTATATTTAGCATTACATGGTGTTATGGGTTGAATTACATTTCCCCAAAATTCTATTATGTTGAAGTCCTAACCCCCAGTACTTCAGAATGTGACCTCATTTGGAATAGGGTCATTGCAGATGTAATTAGTTAAGATGAGGTCATTCAATCAAATATGCCTAGTGTTATAAAAAGGGGAAATTTGTACACAGACATGCACACAGGGAGAACCCTATGTGAAGATAAAGGCAGAGATTGGTGTGATGCTTCTGTAAGCCAAGGAATGCCAGCGATTGTCAGCAAACCATCAGAAGCTAGGAGACAGGCATGGAACAGATTCTTACAACCTTCAGAAGGAACCAACTCTACTGATAACTTAATCTTGTACTTTTAGCTCCAGAACTGTGAGACAATACATTCTGTTTTATAAGCTACCTAATTCATGGTACTTTATTATGGCAGCCCAGTTAACCAGTACACATGGCCAGAAGCTACCTTAAGTCATGAAGTTATCTTCCTGTTCCTATGTCTCCACCTCCCTCAGAGTTCCCCAGCCTCTGATGCCTTTGACCCTATTATCTTCATACCTCATCGACAGCCATATGTAGATAAGAAGCCAGGAAAGTTACTGGTCATAACAAACTGTCCCCCTCCTTCTCCCCTTTCTTCTGCAGTCCCCTGGTGATGATATAAAAGTGTGCATGGACTTTCAGGCTTATTGTTATTACTCATCACTGTTACTAAATAATGGTAATGAATAACTTGTATTGTTATCTACAACTAAGAAGCTTAGGGATTACTTTTTACTACTATTTTTTTCCAGACACACTTAGAAGCAAGCTCAAGGTATGAGAGGAGCACAGAATTTTAATGACACAAATATCAAATTACTCAGTGGTATAAAAATGTCTTTCTGAAATCCAGTTCCTTTCATTTTCAGCACAACATAAGACAAGTCTAATGGTTGTAGCAGATACTATTGGGCCCAGCCTATAAAAACCCCTGATCACTTGCTGTGCCAGTACATGTAGACAGGGTCCTACTGCAAGCAGATGAAACTCCTAGCCTGAGTGCCCTCTCTCAGCCAGTCAAAAGGGCAAGGCAGAAGTGCTCAGAGTTAATGCCCCTGGGAATAGCCTCAGCCAATGACAAATGAGAGTCAAAAGAAAAATATCCTACTTCTCTTATCCCATAGGTGGGATAAGTCTTAGGAGTGTTCCCAGAGGGTTAGGGCACCAGTTGCCCACTGTCACAACCACTGTGATGATACACTCCTTTTAGCTTCCTTCCCTTCCCTCTCACACCTTCACTCCCCTGTGATCACTTCCCGAATAAACTACTTGTACTCAATTTCCCACCTCAGGGTTTGCTTCTAGGGAAACCAAGCTAAGACAATGGTATAATATTATAATAGTAAATTATACTATTTAATTTTTTACCTCTTGTTCTATGCACTGATCTGTTTGTAACTGGTAAATCTTTCTATAGAGACCAAAGTGATTTTATTTCATAGACAAAATTTGATTGTTGTTGGGGCTATCCATAAATGTTCTGTTTCTCCTCTGTCCAGGTATATGGTAGGTTTCCATCCTTCCCACCCTCCATCATTCCCACACTCCACACACAAGATAGATATTGTCATATGGCCTTGTGACTTGATGTGGCCAATGAAATGGGAGTGAAAATGTTGTATCTTTAAGAGTCAGGGCGTGAACTCTTACATCCATTTGTGTCTGTGTGTGTGCCTTGGTGAGTGGTAGACAGACTTTCAGATGGCCCCCAATAATCCTTGCCACCTGGAATTCACATCCGTGTGCAATCCCCTCCCCTTGAGTTTGGGCTGATTTGATGACCTGCAACAAATCAATAGAACATGGCAAAAGTGATGGGAGGCCACTTCCATTATTGTATTACATAAAACTACAAACTCTATCTTACTAGCACATTCTCTTCCTGCAAGGAACTGAAACTTATCAACAGCCACATAAGTTTGGAAGCAAATCCTGCCCCAGAAAAACCTTCAAGTAAGACTCCCAACCCTGGCTAACACCTTGATAGCAGCCTTGTGAGAGATCCTGAAGCCAAGGGCCCAGCTCAAGCCATGTCTGGATTCCTGATGCATAAAAACCTGTGAGAAAATAAGCATGTGGTTGTTTTTTTTTTTTTTTTTTAATTGCTAAGTTGGTGATAATTTGATACAGAGCAATAGAAACAAATTGGCAATTGTGGCAACACAGATATGGAGCCTCCTTCAAGCTAGGTTCCAGCTGACCCAACGGACATGTAGTGTGGTTGCAAAATGAAGCTTTAGTGTTTAAAGCCACTATGATTTTGAAGTTGTTACTGAAGCAGACTTAGCTTATACTGACTGAATTATAAGGCAGTTTTTTGCTCTCCCTGCCAGGCTACCACATTATTGAACAAATTAAAAACCCAGCTATGATAGTCACCTGGAGTTGTGCAGACAACAGAATTTTGCATGGATCCAAAACTTAGTTAAAAAATCTTACCTCCTCCCAAATTAATATTCAGCTATAATCATCTCTATGCCTTTCTCGGCACTGGTTTTAAAATATGACCTCATCAAAGTTAAGACCTATTCAGATCTCATCTTTGAAATGCAAATCATGCTAATATTTTGCCAAATTTCAGAGTAGTTGCCTCAAAAATCTAAAACAGGATAGCTAGTTCTATCCTTGTTGAAAATAACAACAACCCAGCATCTCTCTCTAGTTTGGTGATTTGCCTTTCTGACATTTTGTGTTTAGCAGGAGGTTAATTAGACACAATTGCAACTCTGCTGTGCTGCCGTAGGGCATAACACAAAGGGCCAATTTGGAGACAACTGTATCTTAGAAACCCTAGGAGATACCAGCTTGAAATTTCCATCAGGTTTAAAACAGAATCTTCTTTACAAATTTAGTAGCTTTATTGGAACTTTAGGTTCGCAGCATAAACCCTAATTGGACTAAAGTTTTCATTGCAATGAGCTGCTCAAGGACATAATGAAAAGTCAACTTTCTGATATGTTTGTCTATTTCTTGGCTCCTAGGCACTATTGGAAATGCTAATATCCAGATGCTGTTCTGTAGAAAGAAACTGAAGACTTCTTTTTTTTTTCTTTTGAATTATAGAATGCAGGTTATTCTGACCCCAAAGCTAACTCACACTATTAGACCACCAGTGAAACAAAGAGGAAATGTAAATGCAGAAAGTGAGTATACTAGAAACAACTAACTGTAGCTCTCTGAATGCCATAACAAAGGGAAGAAGGTAATCATACCCCAGGACTGGGAGCTTCAAAACAGACAAGCCAGCCTCAGGCTTCTACCTTCCAGTCCTTTCTTTCCTTCTTAGTCCATTTGGGCTGCTATAACAGAATACCACAACCTAGAGGGCTTATCAACAACAGAAATTTGTTTCTCACAGTTCTGAGGCTGGGAAGTCCAAGATCAAGGTGCCAGCAGATTTGGCATCTGGTGAGGGCCCATTTCCTGGTTCATAGATGGTGCTTCTAGCAGTGTCCTCATGTGGTGGAAGGGGCGAGGAGTCTCTCTAGGACCTCTTTTATAAGGGCACTAATCCCTTTCATGAGGGCTCCATTGTCATGCCCTAATCACCTCCTAAAGACCCCACTTCCTGACACTATCACCTTGTACATTAGGTTTCAACATATGAGTTTTAGGAGGACTCAAACATCCAGACTAAAGCAACTCATACCCAACTTGGAAGGCTTTTGTCCTTTTAGCCACATGCTCTGTCCTCTAAGATTCAGCTCATATCAGGTTACTTCTCTCCCAAGAAGTCTAATCAGTCCACTACACTAAAATCATTAGAGAAAATGGGTCTGGATTCCAATCCCAAACCCCTCATCTACCAGTTGTGTGAATTTAATCAAAGTGCTTCTCTAAATCTGAGTTTTCTAGAATGGGGATAATACCTCAGAAGGTGTAGAAAGGATTGCATAGGACCTTACATGGAAAGTCCTTAGCCCAGGGCTGGGTGCCTCATTAAGAATTTACTTTCGTGTACCTCTTATTCTACTTAGCAGGTAAAGAAAAGTGTTAAGCTTGTCATATTTGTGTCTTGCTTCTCAACTAGCTTCTAAGTTTCATAAGAGGACCAAATTGTCATTATTCTGTCTATTCAACTCAAAACATAGCACACAGTAACAGTTGATTTTATGGTATAAATGATGATGACATTCACTTCACAGGGACCTATCCCAATGACTTGCCCTTAAGAGTGACTTAGCTCACTGAATGATTGCTGGGACACACAGCAAAGAGGTCACAGTAGTGCTAATTTAACTGACCTTGCTGGAAGATGATAATTTTCACCAATGTGAATTGTAAATGTGAGCACTGAAAATGAATAACTTGTATTGCTCAAGATCTGTGGGCAAGAGACATTCAGTTTGCTAGGCTTTACAAAGTTAAAGAGTCATTTGATTTGTCCCTATGTGACTGCTTTCGGGCACATTCCTGTGCTAATTAAGTCTATTTTTCAGGGATTTTCAGCAGTACATGCCCCATGTACTCAGGCATGAAAGGCAAGAACCTCTTTACATATTCATAAATTTGGAGAGGAGATTTGAGCTTCTCAGGAGAGGGTAAATTTGTGGCAGGAAGGTCTCAGATGCTTGAGGCTATTTTCTTTTCCAAGGAGAAATTCTCACGTTCACCTCCTTTTCAGATTATGGAAAGAAATACTCTTGTCTGTGAAGCTTCTAAGACCCTGAATATAGAATAAACTTTTGTGTGTAGCTAAGTAGGACTAGTGAGTAATACAAATATTTTAATATATTCCATTGCTGCATTAAAATCCTTGGAAATAGAATTCTAATAACAGAAAAACCTAAAGACAGCTTCACTGCCAGCAATTCCTGGCAGCCTGCAGCTGTCCTCAGTCTCCGCTCGGCCAGCCTTTGCTCTAGAGAATAAAAGGGAGAGGGGCAGAAGATAGGTCATGGCAGCCTGAAGAGGTGATGAATTTTACCCAGAGGCACAAATTAGATGATGCATGCTGTACTCTGCCTTTTTGCCCTCGAGGAGTGGTATATTTGCCTTAAAGTTTCACTGAAACTGTCAATTTTAGTTTCAAAATATCATAGCTTTTAGTACCAGTTACTTAGCAGCAAATATATTTCCAAGAGAGATACAACTTGAGATTCCAAACTTTAGTCACATCTTTCCATTCCCCAGTTTCCTGATTGCACTCCTGCCTGTTCCAAAAGATCTGTAGCATGTCACGTCTCTGATACTCTGCAGTCTGGTGAAGAAAGGTGAAGTCTGTACACGTACATTATTCAAACTTGCCTTTGGCATAAAAGCACTGCTCCAGATATACATGTATTTGCTGTGGTCAGTAACCTGCAATGCGTGTTGTATTGCACCTATAATGTTGTATGTTGTCATTGTTGATATGCTAATCTTAACATGGGCAGTTTATTTAATTAGTGAATAAATCAGATGACAATGGATAAAGGTGTTTTCATTAGGACAATAAAAATGATTATGCTGGTTCTAAGAGTGGTTAAGATTTTCAGAGATTTTCCTGGCCAGGTGCGTTGGCTCACGCCTGTAATCCCAGCACTTTGGGAGGCCGAGGCAGGTGAATCACCTGAGGTTACGAGTTCAAGACCAGCCTGGCCAACATGGCAAAACCCCGTCTCTACTAAAAATACAAAAAATTAGCCAGGCGTGGTGGCAGACACCTGTAATTCCAGCTACTCGGGAGGCTGAGGCAGGAGAATCGCTTGAACCTGGGAGGTAGAAGTTGCAGTGAGCCAAGATCATGCTATTGCACTCCAGCCTGGGCAACAAGAGTGAAACTCCATCTCAAAAAATAAATAAATATATATATAAAAAATATTTTCAGAGAGTTTCCATTAGTTAGGATGCAGGCTAAGCTGATATAACAAAGATATCCCCAAACAGAGTGAATGATGGAGTCACCACTCCACATGCTCATCCAAAATCCAGGCTGCTGGACCAGCCCAACAATCCTTAACACATAGCTTATATCTGTAGGTCCAAGGACTCCTGCAGTTGCCATTTCCCTAATGTTGGGAATGGGGAAAGAGGGAGCCCAGAGGAAGTGGTTTCTCTTTATGGAGATGACCAGAAGTTCCCACATGTATGCTCCTATCCCAGTCTATTATGCTGAATCCCATTTGGCTTTGCTTAGTTATAAGAAGGGCTGAGAAATGCAGTCTCAAACTAGGCAGTGATGTTCCAAGCTAAAACACAGGGCATCTTTTTATTAAAAAGAAGAAAGAATAAATATGTGGAATACTTAACAGTTCCTTTGAATTCCTTTCACTGCTAACCAAAATGAAACAAGAATAGAAGCAGACTCGTCAGCAGACCAAGGAGAGGCCATTCATCTGTATTATACAATTCCTTTCTGACACTTACATCCAGAAATGTTTGATAGTCAAAGTAGGACACATTTCTGGTCTCGGGCTAATTAATTTAATATTGATTTATGGGATCATTGATTCACCAAATAAAATATCATGTTAGAGAATATAGAAACAAGTGACCTACTGAGACTTGAACATCACTCCCCACTGTATTTCAAGATTTGCTAGATTTCCTGCACAATATAGCAGTCACTGGCCCAGCTATAGATCTTACTAGTCCCATAATGTGGGGGACCAACACTATGTGTCCTATGTTGTGAAGGGTCAACATACAGAGAACAAAAAGTGGACAATCAGTAGACATCAACCTCAAAGGAATAACCCTGAATGCATCAACAACAATGACAATAATAAAAGATATTGAATGTGTGTTTGGCAACTGTGTACAATTATATTCAACTTAGAATCCTTCTTTGGTTTTGTAAACTGGTAAATGAAAGGTCACCCTCTCTACGGCTGAACCCTGTTTCTACTTTCCTGAGGCATAGGTAACATCAGATAATTGATCAGGGCATAAGCATACCTTCCTTTCTGTTAACCTTACTAAAATAGAATTATATAACTTAAATGTAAAGCTCCAAAAGCTCAGTTTATATAACTCAAAGTTATTTTGGTTCCTGCACATAGCAGATGAAGGAACAGTCTTCTGATAGCAAAAAAAAAAAAAAAAAAAACTTTTATAATTAAAATGTTGGTAATTTTACATAGAAAACCTATTGGAAAAATACGTATTTTTAAAATGTAACCACAAAGAAAGGTAAATCTTTCTAAAAATATTCCTGCCATTGCATTTTATGCAGTTCCTAAAGAATAATGCATGTAAACCTAAGCCTTTTTCCTCTATGGAATCCATAATCATATTTGCACCACTGTACTCAGCAAGGCATATTTTCAGTTCAGAGTTTGGTAAGTATTTTTAAAATAGCATACGATTTATGATTAGCCATAATAGTTGGAGAATTCCTTGGAGGATTGGGAAAAATTCTTTACATAGCTGGTCACAGAATATTCTGTGCATACAATTGGGAAAGAACAGTCTCTTCAATAAATGGTGCTGGAAAAACTGAATATCCATAAGCAGAAGAATGAAATTAGATCCTCATCTTATACCGTATTGAAAAAACTCAACTCAAACTGGATTAAATATAAGACATGAAACAGTAAAACTGCTAGAAGAAAACATAAGGGAAAAGCTCCACGACACTGATCTGGACAATGATTTTTTGGATATGACACCAAAAGCACAGGCAACAGAAGCAAAAATAGACAAATGAGATTACATGGGCTTAAAAGATTCTGCAGGCAAAGGAAACAACCAAGTAAAGAGACAACCCAGAGAATGGGAGAAAATATTTGGAAATGGTACATCTGATAAGGAGTTAATATTCAAAATACAAGGAACTCAACTTAATAGCAAGAAAACAACCTGATTTAAAAATGGGCAAAAGATCTGAAAAGACTTTCTCTAAAGAAGACATACAAATGTCCAACAGGTACATGGAAAATGCTTAGCATCACTAAGCATTAGGGAAATGCAATTTATTTATTTTATTTTTTATTTTTTTATTTTTTATTTTATTGTACTTTAAGTTCTAGGGTACATGTGCACAATGTGCAGGTTTGTTACATATGTATACTTGTGCCATGTTGGTGTGCTGCACCCATCAACTCGTCAGCACCCATCAACTCATCATTTATATCAGGTATAACTCCAAATGCCATCCCTTCCCACTCTTGCCTCCCCATAATAGGCCCCAGTGTGTGATGTTCCCCTTCCAGAGTTCGAGTGATCTCATTGTTCAATTCCCACCTATGAGTGAGAACATGCGGTGTTTGGTTTTCTGTTCTTGTGATAGTTTGCTGAGAATGATGGTTTCCAGCTGCATCCATGTCCCTACAAAGGACACAAACTCATCCATTTTTATGGCTGCATAGCACTCCATAGTGTATGTGTGCCACATTTTCTTAATCCAGTCTGTCACTGATGGACATTTGGGTTGATTCTAAATCTTTGCTATTGTGAAAAGTGCCACAATAAACATACATGTGCATGTGTCTTTATAGCAGCATGATTTATAATCCTTTGGGTATATACCCAGTCATGGGATGGCTGGGTCGTATGGTATTTCTAGTTCTAGATCCTTGAGGCATCGCCATATTGTTTTCCACAATGGTTGAATCAGTTTACAATCCCACCAACAGTGTAAAAGTGTTCCTATTTCTCCACATCCTCTCCAGCACCTGTTGTTTCCTGACTTTTTAATGATCGCCATTTTAACTGGTGTGAGATGGTATCTCATTGTGGTTTTGATTTGCATTTCTCTGATGGCCAGTGATGACAAGCATTTTTTCATGTTCCTGTTGGCTGTATGAATGTCTTCTTTTGAGAAATGTCTGTTCATATCCTTTGCCCACTTTTTGATGGGGTTGTTTGTTTTTTTCTCATAAATTTGTTTGAGTTCTTTGTAGGTTCTGGATATTAGCCCTTTGTCAGATGAGTAGATTGCAAACATTTGCTCCCATTCTGTATGTTGCCTGTTCACTCTGATGGTAGTTTCTTTTGCTGTGCAGAAAGAAGCTCTTTAGTTCAATTAGATCCCATTTGTCAATTTTGGCTTTTGTTGCCATTGCTTTTGGTGTTTTAGACATGAAGTCCTTGCCTATGCCTGTGTCCTGAATGGTATTACCTAGGTTTTCTTCTAGGGTTTTTATGGTTTTAGGTCTAACATTTAAGTCTCTAATCCATCTTGAATTAAGTTTTGTATAAGGAGTAAGGAAAGGATCCAGTTTCAGCTTTCTACTTATGGCTAGCCAATTTTCCCAGCACCATTTATTAAATAGGGAATCCTTTCCCCATTTCTTGTTTTTCTCAGGTTTGTCAAAGATCAGATGGCTGTAGATGTGTGGTATTATTTCTGAGGGCTCTGTTCTGTTCCATTAGTCTATATCTCTGTTTTGGTACCAGTACCATGCTGTTTTGGTTACTGTAGCCTTGTACTATAGTTTGAAATCAGGTAGCGTGATGCCTCCAGCTTTGTTCTTTTGACATAGGATTGTCTTGGCAATGCAGGCCCCTTTTTGGTTCCATATGAACTTTAAAGCAGTTTTTTCCAATTCTGTGAAGAAAGTCACTGGTAGCTTGATGGGAATGGCATTGAATCTATAAATTACCTTGGGCAGTATGGCCATTTTCACGATGTTGATTATTCCTATCCATGAGCAAGGAATGTTCTTCCATTTGTTTGTGTCCTCTTTGATTTCACTGAGCAGTGGTTTGTAGTTCTCCTTGAAGAGGTCCTTTACATCCCTTGTAAGTTGGATTCCTAGGTATTTTATTATATTTGAAGCAATTATGAATGGAAGTTCATTCATGATTTGGCTCTGTGTTTGTCTGTTACTGGTGTATAAGAATGCTTGTGATTTTTGCACATTGATTTTGTATCCTGAGACTTTGCTGAAGTTTCTTATCAGCTTAAGGAGATTTTGGGCTGAGATGATGGTGTTTTCTAAATATACAATCATGTCATCTGCAAACAGGGACAATTTGACTTCTTCTTTTCCTAGCTGAATACCCTTGATTTCTTTCTCTTGCCTGATTGCCCTAGCCGGAACTTCCAAAACTATGTTGAATAGGAGTGGTGAGAAAGGGCATCCCTGTCTTGTGCCACTTTTCAAAGGGAGTACTTGAAGTTTTTGCCTATTCAGTATGATATTGGCTGTGGGTTTGTCATAAATAGCTCTTATTATTTTGAGATACATTCCATCAATACCGAATTTATTGAGAGTTTTTAGCATGAAGGGAGGTTGAATTTTGTCAAAGGTCTTTTCTACATCTATCGAGATAATCATGTGGTTTTTGTCTTTGGTTCTGTTTATACGGTGGATTACGTTGATTGATTTGTGTATGTTGAACCAGCCTTGCATCCCAGGGATGAAGCCCACTTGTTCATGGTGTATAAGCTTTTTGATGTGCTGCTGGATTCAGTTTGCCAGTGTTTTATTGAGGATTTTTGCATCAATGTTCATCAGGGATATTGGTCTAAAATTCTCTTTTTTTGTTGTGTCTGTGCCAGGCTTTGGTATCAGGATGATGTTGGCCTCATAAAACGAGTTAGGGAGGATTCCCTCTTTTTCTATTGATTGGAATAGTTTCAGAAGGAATGGTACCAGCTCCTCCTTGTACCTCCGTTAGAATTCGGCCTGAATCTGTCTGGTCCTGGACTTTTTTTGGTTGGTCGGCTATTAATTATTGCCTCAATTTCAGAGCCTGCTATTGGTCTATTCAGCGATTCAACTTCTTCCTGGTTTAGTCTTGGGAGAGTGTAAGTGTCCAGGAAATTATCCATTTCTTCTAGGTTTTCTAGTTTATTTGCATAGAGGTGTTTATAGTATTCTCTGATGGTGGTTTGTATTTCTGTGGGGTTGGTGGTGAAATCCCCTTTATTATTTTTGATTGTGTCTTTTTTATTCTTCTCTCTTTTCTTCTTTATTAGTCTGCTAGCGGTCTATCAATTTGGTTGATCTTTTCAAAAAACCAGCTCCTGGATTCATTGATTTTTTGTGTCTCTATCTCCTTCAGTTCTGCTCTGATCTTAGTTATTTCTTGCCTTCTGCTAGCTTTTGAATGTGTTTGCTCTTGCTTCTCTAGTTCTTTTAATTGTGATGTTAGAGTGTCAATTTTAGATCTTCCCAGCTTTCTCTTGTGGGCATTTAGTGCTATAAATTTCCCTCTACACACTGCTTTAAATGTGTCCCAGAGATTCTGGTATGTTGTATCTTTGTTCTCATTGGTTTCAAAGAACATCTTTATTTCTGTCTTCATTTCGTTATGCACCCAGTAGTCATTCAGGAGCAGGTTGTTCAGTTTCCATGTAGTTGAGTGGTTTTGATTGACTTTCTTAGTCCTGAGTTCTGGTTTGATTGCACTGTGGTCTGAGAGACACTTTGTTATACTTTCTGTTCTCTTACATTTGCTGAGGAGTACTTTACTTCCAACTATGTGGTCAATTTTCGAATAAGTGTGATGTGGTGCTGAGAAGAATGTATATTCTGTTGATTTGGGGTGGAGAATTCTGTAGATGTCTATTAGGTCTGCTTGGTGCAGAGATGAGTTCAATTCCTGGATATCCTTGTTAACTTTCTGTCTCGTTGATCTGTCTAATGTTGACAGTGGAGTGTTGAAGTCTCCCATTATTGTTGTATGGGAGTCTAAGTCTCTTTGTAAGTCTCTAAGGACTTGCTTTATGAATCTGGGTGCTCCTGTATTGGGCGCATATATATTTAGGATAGTTAGCTTTTCCTGTTGAGTTGATCCCTTTACCATTATGTAATGGCCTTCTTTGTCTCTTTTGATCTTTGATGGTTTAAAGTCTGTTTTATCAGAGACTAGTATTGCAACCCCTGCTTTTTTTTGTTCTCCATTTGCTTGGTAAATCTTCCTCCATCCCTTTATTTTGAGCCTATGTGTGTCTCTGCATGTGAGATGGGTCTCCTGAATATAGCAAACTGATGGGTCTTGACTCTTTATCCAATTTGCCAGTCTCTGTCTTTTAATTGGAGCATTTAGTCCATTTACATTTAAGGTTAATGTTGTTATGTGTGAACTTGATCCTGTCATTGTGATATTAACTGGTTATTTTGCTCGTTAGTTGATGCAGTTTTTTCCTAGCATCGATGGTCTTTACATTTTGGCATGTTTTTGCAATGGCTGGTACCGGTTGTTCCTTTCCATGTTTAGTGCTTCCTTCAGGGTCTCTTGTAGGGCAGGCCTGGTGGTGACAGAATCTCTAAGGATTTACTTGTCTGTAAAGGATTTTATTTCTCCTTCACTGATGAAACTTAGTTTGGCTGGGTATGAACTTCTGGGTTGAAAATTCTTTTCTTTAAGAATGTTGAATATTGGCCCCCACTCTCTTCTGGCTTGTAGAGTTTCTGCCAAGAGATCTGCTGTTAGTCTGATGGGCTTCCCTTTGTGGGTAACCTGACCTTTCTCTCTGGTTGCCCTTAACATTTTTTCCTTCATTTCAACTTTGGTGAATCTGACAATTATGTGTCTTGGAGTTGCTCTTCTCGAGGAGTATCTTTGTGGCGTTCTTCGTATTTCCTGAATTTGAATGTTGGCCTGCCTTACTAGGTTGGGGAAGTTCTCCTGGGTGATATCCTGAAGAGTGTTTTCCAACTTAGTTCCATTTTCCCTCTCGCTTTCAGACACACCAATCAGACGTAGATTTGGTCTTTTCACATAATCCTATATTTCTTGGAGGCTTTGTTCATTTCTTTTTCCTCTTTTTTCTCTAGACTTCTCTTCTCGCTTCATTTCATTCATTTGATCTTCAGTCATTGGTACTCTTTCCTCCAGTTGATCAAGTTGGTTACTGAAGCTTGTGCATTTGTCACTTATTTCTCATGTTATGGTTTTTATCTCTGTCACTTCGTTTATGGCCTTCTCTGCATTGATTATTCTAGTTATCCCTTCTTCCATTCTTTTTTCAAGATTTTTAGTTTCTTTGCACTGCGTATGTAGTTCCTCCTTTAGCTCTGAAAAGTTTGATCAACTGAAGCCTTCTGCTCTCAACTCGTGAAAGTCATTCTCTGTCCAGCTTTGATCCCTTGCTGGTGATGAGCTGTGTTCCTTTGGAGGGGGAGACGCACTCTGATTTTTTGAATTTCCAGCTTTTCTGCCCTGCTTTTTCCCCATCTTTGTGGTTTTATCTGCCTTTGGTCTTTGATGCTGGTGACGTACTAATGGGGTTTTGGTGTGGGTGTCCTTTCTGTTTGTTAGTTTTCCTTCTAACAGTCAGGACCCTCAGCTGTAGGTCTGTTGGAGATTACTTGAGGTCCACTCCAGACCCTGTTTGCCTGGGTATCAGCAGCGGAGGCTGCAGAAGATAGAATATTGCTGAACAGCAAGTGCTGCTGTCTGATTCTTGCTCTGGAAGCTTCGTCTCAGGGTATACCCCGCTGTGTGAGGTGTGAGGTGTCGGTCTGCACCTAGTGGGGGATGTCTCCCAGTTAGGCTACTCAGGGGTCAGGGACCCACTTGAACAGGCAGTCTGTCCGTTCTCAGATCTCAACCTCCGTGCTGGGAGATCCACTGCTCTCTTCAAAGCTGTCAGACAGGGTCATTAACATCTACAGAGGTTTCTGCTGCTTTTTGTTTAGCTATGTCCTGTCCCCAGAGGTGGAGTCTACAGAGACAGGCAGGCCTCCTCGAGCTGCGGTGGGTGGACTCCACCCAGTTCGAGCTTCCTGGAGGCTTTATTTACCTACTTAAGTCTCAGCAGTGGCCGGCGCCCCTCCCCCAGCCTCGCTGCTGCCTTGCAGTTAGATCTCAGACTGCTGTGCTAGCAATGAGGGAGGCTCTGTGGGCGTGGGACCCTCCTGGCCAGGTGTGGGATATAATCTCCTGGTGTGCCATTTGCTAACACCCTTGGTAAAGCGCAGTATTAGGGTGGGAGTTACCTGATTTTCCAAGTATTGTGTGTCTCAGTTTCCCTTGGCTAGGAAAAGGGATTCCCTTCCCCCTTGTGCTTCCCAGGTGAGGCAATGCCTTGCCCTGCTTAAGCTCTCCCTGGTCGGGCTGCACCAGCTGACCAGCACAGATTGTCCAGCATGCCCCAGTGAGATGAACCCAGTACCTCAGTTGAAAATGCAGAAATCACCCGTCTTCTGTGTTGCTCACGCTGGAGCTGGAGGCTGGAGCTGTTCCTATTCGGCCATCTTGCTCCAGGGGCCCGGGAAATGCAATTTAAAACTACAATGAGATATTACCTCACACCTGTTTGAATGGCTTTTGTGAAAAACATGAAAGAAAAGTGTTGGAAAGGATGCAGAGAAAAGGAAACCCTTGTACACTGTTGACTGGAATGTAAACTGGTACAGTACAAAGCTTCCTCAAAACCTAAATGTAGAACTACCATATGATCCAGTAAATCCACTTCTGGATATATATTCAAAGGAACTGAAATCAATATATCAAAAGGATAACTGCACTCCCATGTTTATTGTAGCATTATTCAAAATAACTGTGATAGGGATTAACGTAAAGTGTCCATCAATAGATAATGAATAAAGAAAATGTGGTATGTATACATAATAGAATAATACTCAGCCTTAAAAGAGGGGAAATTTGGACATTTGTAACAACATGGATGAACCTGGAGGAAATTATGCTAAGCGAAATAAACCAGGCATGGAAAGACAAATATCGCATGACCTCACTTACATGTAGAATCTAATAAAGTAAAATTCATAGAAGTAGAAAGTAGAGTAATGGTGACCAGAGACTGGGAGGGTGGGGAGATAGGGAAGGAGGGGTCATTGATCAAAGGGTACAAAGTTCCAGATAGACAAGGAGAATAGGTTTTGAGACCTGTTGCACATCAGGGTGACTATAGTCAATAAAAACGTATTCCATATTTCAGAATAACTAAGAGTAAATTTCAGTGTCTCACACCATAAAAAATAATAGGAAAGTGAGGTGATGGACATGTTAGTTTGCTTGATTAGATCATGCCACACTGGATACATATATCAAAACATCATGTTGTACCCCTTAAATGTATATAATTAATATTTGCCAGTTAAAAATAATATTAATGATACATTTTTAAAAGAAATAAAATATTGGTAAAATTTGTGCAGAAAATCTGTTAGAAAAAAATATTCTTTTAAAATGCAACTACAAGGAAAAGTAAATCATTCTAAGTACATTTCTGCAGTTACGTTTTATGCAATTCCTAAAGGATAATGCATGTAAACTTAAGCCTTTTTCTTCTATTGGATTCGTAATTTTATTTGCACCACTGTACTGAGCAAAGCATATTTGCAGTTCAGAGGCAGGAAAATATTTTTTAAATATTATACTACTGTATTTATGATTGTACATAATAGACTCCTTGACTAGTCATTCTCTGTATATATGATAAAATATCTTATGTTCTACTTAGTAAACAACTTCAAAAAGGAAGAATAGAATATTTTTTGTTAAGTATAATTGCAGAATTAACATTTAAAAAGCCTTCAAAGGAATGAAAAAGACTTGTTTGTTTTGACTCACAGAGTCATAATATGGAAATACTTCATTATAAATGATTGAAAATTAATAATATATTAAAACACTTCTTTTAAATAAGCACTGTGCTGAATTGAGTTCTATAATGTTGCAAATAAAAATTTAGCCATGTACAGCAGATTCTTAAGAGAAAAGATTATGTGTGGTAAAGATAAATTCCCAATTCTCAGATTGCTTTTCAGTTATCTTGTTGTTCAAATAAAAAGTGTCATTGCATTGCACTCTGGCTTCCTCTCATCTTCCTATATGGCTAAGAATTTCAGAAACTGAAACATCTGGTTGGATGAATTTTATAAGAACCTTGAAGTTAAATTCAATCAGTGTGGCCTTCAAAGGCTAACTCAATTCTGTTTGTATTGGAACCCAGCCTCAATTTGTAAAAGAGCAAACCAAGCAAGTATATTGACTGAGACGTAGGGAAATTTACAGTCTGTAGAGATTTTTATTGTAGTTTATATCCAAAGTTAGGATTTAGCTTAGAGCCAAAAAAGAGAAGTCTCGTGGAAGAGCCACTAGGTTAATGGTAGAGCACAAAATAAAGGCCAATAATTGGGAAAGGGAGCTGGACACAAAACCAGGTTATGCTCCCAGCAGGTCCTTGATGACGGATGGCATCAGCCCCAAGCAGGTTATGTGGTAAGACTAGAAATATTAAGGAATGGTATGGCAGAGGAGAGTTATGCTATTCAGGTTCTTTACAATTGTTATTTTTATCCACCTATATATCCTTCTTTTTTTGACTAAATCCTGATGCCTTCCCAGAATCACCTCCTTCCGCATTTTCAATTTATGTGCTTCAAGGAGGTTCCTGTGACTTACATCTAGCTAATCAGAGCATTCCATTCCCCTGATACGTAGTATTTGTCCACAGATGGGCACACACCCAATCAGGGCCAATGAAATGTACTCAGATGTTTTGCTGGATCTGCTGAGAGGATATTTTGTTGTTGTTGTTAGACTTAAACTTGGAAGGTTGTGGAAGCAGGATTCATCCTGGATCTTTTGTATACTTGAGGCAATAAACTCCATTTATTTGTACAAGCTATATTGGGTTAAATTTTCCCAAAGTTACAACCCAGCGAGTTATGATCAGGTGAACAGATGGTGACTTAAGAAATAAGCTAATTAATGCATCTTTTGTTCTCATCTTCATTTCTGAAAAGGAGGTCAACACAGTGTTTCTGAAAGTCTGAGTATGCCTCCCAGAGGGGAGTCAAGTGTTTTTCTGTTTGACTCACTAAAGACACTTGACTTTAACAATAATCATTTATTATCTCCCATGGTTTCTGTGAGTGGGATGACTTATCTGTGTTCCACAATATCCAGAGCTTCAGAAGGAAGGCTTGAAGATGGGGGGCTAGAATCTTCATTCATATGTCTGGGAGTGGAGTTAATCCTGGCATTTGACTGAGGACCTACCTAACTGGGGCAATAGGCCAAAACATTCACAAGTGGCCTCTCTAGATTGCTTGGGCTTCCTCAAAAGATGGTGGCTGAGTTCTAAGACCAACCATCCTGAGAGAGACCAAGGAGAAGTCACATAACATCACTTCTTCCACAATTTGTTAGCAGTGAATCCTTCCCACATTCAAGGAGAGGGGACTATAATTTTATCTTCTGAAATGAAGTTTAAAGAATTTGCAAACATATTTTAAATTACCTGCAGATAGAGAGAGAGAAGAGTTTTCTTTACACTGCAGAACTAGTTAAAATGAGGCAAATTTTCATCTGTAAGAGCAGAAAGTTAAAAGATGCTATCTAACGAATCAAGAAAAGTTATAATACATGTTTTATTTAGACATATGGCAGTAACCTCTAAGAGAATTACAAACAGAAATAATTTAAAGTGATTGTTCCTGGGTACTAAGAATTCCACTGAGGGAGATAGTTGCTTTACATTACAAGGTCTTTAGTAGTGTTTAAGCTTTTTTGAAGCTATGAACCTTTATTACTCTTGCTAAAATTGTACAAATTAAACGTTTAAATATTCATGTATGTCCTCCCCAAGTATCAGCTTGTGTTTTCCTCCTTAAAAATTCTTCTGTAGCTTCTCTCTGCCTCTGTTTTGGGTTGGGTAACCCTCCAAGGGCCACAAACCTAAGATTCGCCACATTGCACTGCAGTGACTTGTGTCTCGTGATAGTTAGGATGCTCATTGAGGGCAAGACTGACTTGTATCTCTGTGTGATGGTTAATACTGAGTGTCAACTTGACTGGATTGAAAGACGCAAAGTATTGATCCTGGGTGTATCTGTGAGGGTATTGCCAAAGGAGATTAACATTTGAGTCAGTGGGCTAGGAAAGGCAGACCCACCCTTAATCTGGGTGGGCACCATCTAATCAACTGCCAAAGTGGCTAGAATATAAAGCAGTCAGAAAAACGTGAAAAGATGAAGCTGGCCTAGCGTCCCAGCCTACATCTTTCTTCTGTGCTGGACCCTTCCTTCCCTTGAACATCAGACTCCAAGTTCTTCAGTTTGGAACTCGGACTGGCTTTCCTTGCTTCTCAGCTTGCAGATGGCCTATTGTGGGACCTTGTGATTGTGTGAGTTAATACTTAATAAACTCCCCTTTTTGTATATATATTCATCATATTAGTTCTCTTCCTCTAGAGAACACTGACTAATACACTCTGTATTTCCAAAGTAGAGCATAATAAATGGCATGTGATAACTACAGAGTAAACCTATTTTAATACATAAAGAGGAATGACATATTTCGATGTGCCTTAAGAAAAATAACTCATAGCCATATTGCTAGTAGAGTGTGCATGTGGCAGGGGTGGGGGGAGCACTGTATATGTGTAAGTTTTGCAAGTGCATGTTTGGGAGCCGTGGGAAGGAATGAAATCCTGTAAGGAGCATTTGTAACATATCAATGATACAATTCTGAAGGCGTGAGGCAGAGTGGTGGCAGGGAGAATGGTGAGACAATCATGGGAGACATGATTTGATGTAGAATAAACATAGTTTATTGTGTGGGGTATGAGAGGAAAGGGACCAATACAGAGGACACAGATATAGGGAGAGGTGACTAGGAGAGACCACAAAAGGACTTGTGGTGGTGTAGGTAAGGGAAAGGCCATGCCACAGGGTGAGCGTGGCCAGACCTCATGGCCTATGGATTCCCCATTCCTATACCTTCAGTCTTCTGAGGCAATTCTCCAACCTAACCTGGGGTTGAAGAGGGTTGCTCCAGTTTGCATACCTGCTCCTTAGACAAAGCTGAAGTGTCTGAATACCAGGGCTTCTACAGTTTATACTTCATGAAGGCAAAAAGCTGTGAAAGAAGATATGCATGTTCAGTCAGGATGTGGTTAGAGCTGAGATGGGTCAAAATGGGGAGCTTAATATGGGCCAGTTATCATCAGACTGTAAGAAAGTATGATAGTGTATATTTCCCATAAGCAATTCCATCCAGATTTTTCACTGTACTATTTAGATTTGCTTGAGAGAAATGGAATGGGTTTCTCTCTTATCAGCCTCCTGTGCTTTTTTCAGTGATCTTTGGGGGACACTGTGCAGTCATTAAGATTAAAAATTTTGAATACTATTCAACAACAAGGAAAATTATTATGAGACATTAAGTGAAAAACAAACATAAAATTGTTTCTACACTGTGATAGCTATAAAAATGTATCCATGCATATGCATAGACGTTGGTAAGAAACTCAGAAGTTGTATTTGTTTGGGTGTCAAGAGAGTATAAGGACCTTTCTCACATTGTTGTTTCCATTAACTTTGTTTGAACCAGGAATATTCACTTAATAAGTTATTTGTGGATTTTAAAATAGTACTGAGAAAGTTGCATTGCTCAGTCATGATGGTGATAGAGTAAACATAGGGCATCTCCTGATCAGATAAAGTATATTAAAAAGAAGGGACCCAAGGCCCTTAAGTCAGAGAACAGGAATTTCTATGGAGTTTAGAAAGGAAATGAGATTTGATTGTATGTTGTAAAACTTTGTGTCAAATTTGAAAAAATATGTGCTCTAACAAGTGATATCATAATCAGAATAGAGCCATTTGTCATTCTTCTGAAAAATAATATATGACAAACAAAGAGTCTCCAATGTAATGATCAGAAGTACAACTGGGAGCCCTGAGGATCCTGGTACTGGAAATTAGGTAAAAAGAAGGTGGGGGGTGCAGTAGTATAGAAATATGTTTTTTCATCAAAAGCTTTGGAGAAAGATGGGGAGTGGGGATTTTATAAGATCTGATTCAAATTAAACCATATGAAGTAATACCAACTAATGCAAGCAAGAGTAAAAGCAATTTTTAAAAATGTCCTGAGAAAACAATTCCAGACAATAAAGATGGCATGGTACAGAAATATATCATTTTGACTCTTGGAACCTCATGAAAAAACAGTGCTAGGGTTGAAAAAGACATCAACCTACAAGAACATAGAGAAAAGTTTAGGAACAAAACAGCAGCAATGTCTTGGAAGCCAGAAAGCAGATGAATAAATCTTAAATATCAGGGTAAATGTGAGAAAATGACATAACAAGCCAGCAGCAAGGAGCGTTGAAAGATTTACACCATAGAATCCCCGAAAGCCTCAGAAATAGGTAGCAGTAGGTATTTGTAGAAGTGAAGGTTAGCAGGAATTCTTTTTTTTGTTGTTTTTTGTTGTTGTTGTTGTTGTTGTTGTTGTTGTTAACTGAGACAGAGGCTCGCTCTGTTGCTCGGGCTGGAGTGCCATGGTGCGATCTCAGCTCACTGCCAACCTTTGCCGCCCAGGTTCAAGCAATTCTCTTGTCTCAGCCTCCCAAGTAGCTGGATTACAGGCACCTGCCACAACGCCTGGCTAATTTTTTTTATATTTTTGGTAGAGATGGGGTTTCACCATGTTGGCCAGGCTGGTCTTGAACTCCTGACCTCAGGTGATCCACCCGCCTCAACCTCCTAAAGTGCTGGGATTCACAGGTGTGAGCCACTGTGCCCGGCTGTAGGAATTCTTAAAATGAGGACTAGGTTGAGAATCTGTTTAGGAAGCAGTTAGATTGCCATATCCTCTCCCTCATTCCACACAGCCCAATTATCGATGCTGCCCAGCCACCGCGAAAAGACTTAACTTGGAGAGAATAAAAGGTATGTAGAATAGGAAACACTGAAAACAGGGCAAATGAGTGACCTTTACGTACAGAATGCTGAAATCTCCAGCTTCTATGGATAACCAGTCATCAGGGGAAAAGCCTCCAACATGACAAAGGCATCAAAACAAGGAAACAGAAGAAAACAATCTAGGAAATAGAGACTCCACGGGGAGAAGAAACTTCAAAAAAGAGTGTTCATGTGTGTGCCTGTGTGTGTACACACAAGTATATGATTAAGTGAAAATGGTGGTTACCTATTTTGGAAAACCACTGCACATCCTTTATAATAAAAATATTAAGATGAACAAGCAGCAGTAAAATTACCCGTAGCCCACACCTACATCATAACTAGGAGACTGAGAAAACCACAAACTTTAATTTACATACAAGTCAAAAAACAAATATCCAAGACAAGCAGAATTAGGTCCAGGACACACAAGAGATTTAATGGTCAGGCAAAGATCATGTAGAAGAGAAGAGAGTATAGTGGGTTCATCTCAAAAAGGTGAGAATCCCATTTGCATGGGAAAATACTAAGGACAAATCTGAGCTACTAAAGAATTAAAAGTAAGGGGCTGAGAAATGTGTTAAACCAGAATAACTGGGTGCAGTGGTGTGCACCTGTAGTCCCAGCTACATAGGAGATGGAGGCAGAAGGATTGCTTACCCAGGAGTTCAAGTTCAGCCTGGGCTGAACCTTTAAGAGACCCCCATCTCTTAAAAACACAAACAAACCAGGGGTGTCAGTTTTGAGAAAGCCCACTTCTGGTTGAGAGGAGGTGATCTCCTTTGTAAATTGGCAATAAAAGCAAAAGGAGTAGCCGAATATAAGGACCTGTTAGAATAATGTGACATAAAAATTAGAACCGAAAACATTTTTCTAAAGCATAATTTATTAAGGGAACTGCATTATATCAACAAAAGGAGGTAATCTTGCACTAAGAAATAAACTACTCAAATCCTCTACTCCTTAGAAGAGAATTGATTATTATTTCTGGACTTGAAAAACACAGTAGAAATAGTCATGAAAAAAAGAGGATCCGTGCAGTTACAATGTGAAAACAACAAAATGAAAACAAAAACGTTTCAGCAGATTAAAACACTGAAAAACAAAGCAAAGGAAAATAAAGAACAAAACTGTGAAACAGAGGAAAACTGAAACAAAATATTCTCCATGAACTAAGTATAATCCCCAAAGCAACTGCAAATGTGAAGGACCACCACGGATCAGAAATTAAAAACTCAGAATAGTAATGGGCAAGCATTAAGAAGATATAAAATACAATCTGAATAAACTCATGGAAATAATTTTTGTTTCAAAAGACAGAATCATTTTTAAAATAAAAACTAAATTACAAGATACCCAAGGAAAATATATAGGACCCGGTACAGTAAGAATTATATGGTCTAGAAAATAAAAGAACCAAAAGAAATGTAGAAATGAAGACAACGGTGAAAACTATCAAAAGAACAGGGAAAATAAGATCCAAAGCACATATAATTAAATTCCTAGAAGATAAAGCAATACAACATACTAGAACTATATTCAAACTCTAATTAAAGTTTTCTGAAAGAAAAAAAAGTTCTTAATTTACATATAAAAGAACCCACTGTTTACCAGAAAAACTTTCCCAGATTAGTAAACTTGAAGGTGTTAGTAAAACTCTTGGACCTTAAAAATTAAATGTCCCTTGAGTTCTCCAGTCACTTAAAAAATAAAATAAAATTGACATCAGTGACTCAACAGCCATAAACAAGGCAAGACAATAGTGGAGGAACATGTTCAAAAACTTAAGGAAAATGTGAGTCAAAGATTTTATATCCAGCCAAATTATCAGTCAATGCAATAGTTCAGGGAATATTTGTGGTGGACTCAAAATGACTACAAATTATCTTGACCCTTCTCTCATCGACAGGTGAATTTAAGTCACCTCTTCTTGCAGCTGGGCTCCATGACTAGTTTGACCAATAGAATATTGTAGAAGGCATGCTGTGTCCATTTTTAGGCCCAGCATGTAAACTGGCAGCTTCTACTTCTCATTCTGGAAAAACTAGCTCTTTGAACCCTATAGCCACAATGTAAAAAGCTCACTACCCTGTTAGGAAGAACTCATAAAGAGGCCCTGAGATTATATGGAGAGGAAGGGGTTAAACCCAGTCTTACAGCCATTCCTGCCACGGCATGAGCCATCTAAGTGATGCCATCTTGGATCCTCAAGACCAGCTCAGTTGCCAACTGAATACTGTGTAATGACACTAGTTAGTGCCAATAAAGCAGAAGAATCACCCATCCAAGCTCTGTCTGAATTTTTGATCCACAAAATCTTGAGATATAATAAAATGGTAGGCTTTTTTAAACCACTAGATTTGATGTCAGTTATTATGCAAAAGTAGTTCACTAGAAAAATACAGAACTCTAAATTCTTCTTAAAGAATTTGAAAGCATGTAACTGTTTCTCCTGACAAGGTAATAATATGAGAACTAAAATAAATATATATATTAATTGTCATATACTTAAGGAAAGATATTTAAAAGATGGTACAAAATGTGTTCTGGGTTTGATGAAAATGTTGACCTCCTAATTGTTTTTAAACTCACTAACATAAATGCTTGTTAAATTGGTTGATGATGAATATGTAATAATGTACATATGTTACAACTTAAAATATATGTTATAATATTTTTCTTGAGAGATGAGAATTATCATATATAGCTGGTTAAGTATAAATTGGTTTCTTGTGGAAAATTTGGCTATATGTATAAAAAGTCTTATAAAATGCATACATTTTGACCCAACAGTTTCATTTATAAGAATTTATTATAAATAAATAATAAGAAAAACAAGAATCTATGGAGAGTAAGTTTCATCCAACCAAGAAATAATTAGAGAAACCTCAGCTAAAGGACTTGTGGTGAGCCTTGAATAGGTAATTGAAAATTTAAGATTAAAACAAGATGAAGATAAGAGGGGAAGAAGAGTATATACTATTTCTATTTGTCAGAACATGTAATGGTATATATTCTGACAAATAGAAATAATTAAAAAGAATGGGAGGAAAAGCAGGAAAGAGAGAAAGTAGAAAAAACTTGTTGACTACTGCAGAGGTAACTGATGGCCATCAAAACATATTATGTGAAGTTTTCATGGTAACAAGAAGCTAAGTAAGAGACAAAAAGCAGTAACCGAATTATTAATATAAAGGCTACCATGAAACAAAAACACAAACCTTAGTAAGTATTTAACAATTTTCCAGGAGTTTTAAAAGAGTTAAGCTAAGATTGCATATTGAAAGACATAGTCAACACAAGACACATCATACATACCCCTCAGATCAAATATATCAATTTTACTTACAAATATAAGTGAGCCTAACTCACCAAAGAGATATACCTAAAACACAGTGATTCAGCAAGACTAAAAATAAAGGAAAGGGGGAAAGCATATAAGGCAAAAGTAAACGTAAAAATAAAATTTAAGAAATGTTTGTGATTTTGATATCTGACAAAGTAGAATAATGCAAGTAAAAAAGCAATAAATGATAAATAAGACAAAGAAGGACATTTTATAATGCCATAATTCACAATGAAACTGTAACAGTTATAATTAGCTATACATAAATAACACAGCAGCTGCATAAGGCAGAAACTATAGGAATGTAATGAAAAACAGAAATATCTAATAAAAGGATACCTTTATCTCACTCAGTTCAAGACAGGTCAAGGAAACAAATGTATGCACAACATAAAATAAATGTAATGAAAACATGACAATTTTTATTCCTTGGTTATAAAAACACATTGTCTTTTCAAACATTTATGGAACATGAATGACATTTTACCATATATTCATTTACAAAGAAAATCTCAATAAGTTCCATGAGGTAGAACTAATACAACATTAGCTAACCGTAATGCAATAAAACTAGAAATAAAATTTTGTAAAAGTACATTTTACCTGACCATGTTATAAACTGTAATATATAATGCTTGAGTTAAAGGGAAAATACACTGATGTTGCAAAAATCTCTAAAACCAAAGATAGGAAATCCCTACATATCATAATCTATAGGATACGATTAAAACTGTTCTCAAAATAAAATTCATAGCTTTAACAGCTCATACCAGGGATCATCAAGCCACAGCCAGTGGGCCAAACTCAACCTGCCATTTGCTTTGAAAAGTTATATTGGAACTCAGCCATGCCATTCATTTAAATATTGTCTATGGCTGCTTTCCTACTACAAAGGCAGAATTGAGTAGTTGCAGTAGGAAAAATACGGTCCACCAAGTCGAAACTGTATACTATTTGATTCTTTATGAAAAAAAGTTGCCATTTCCTCATTTACATTAATAGAATAGGAAAAAAATAAAATTACTTAATTTAGAAAAAAGTAAACTAAAAAAAAAGATAAAAGCAAAAATTCAGAAATGGTGAAAGAAAACAGTACAACAAAAAGTTCAATAAATAACCTCATACATTGAAAAACATCAACAAAGTACCCACATTACTGACCTTAGGGGAAAAAAAGGAAAACACAGATGCACAAGGTTGGGAAGAACGAAGGGAAATCAACCATGTAGCCATTAAAATAGAGAAAATTTACAAAAGTCTAGTCTTCAAGAATGTGTCAACAAAAACAGTCTAAAATATTTGAAGAGATTTATTTTGAACCAAATATGAGTGACCAATGGCCCATGACACAGCCCTCAGGAGATCCTGAGAACATGTGCCCAAGGTAGTTGGGTTACAACTTGATTCTATGCATTTTGGTCCATAAAGGCAGGACAACTGGCGACAGGGTAGCTTCCAGGTCATAGGCAGATTCAGAGATTTTCTGATTGGCAATTGGTTGAAAGGGTTGTTATCTGAAGACCTGGAAGAAATGGAAAAGAATGTCTGGGTTATGATAAGGGTTTGTAAAGACCAAGGTTTTGATGAAGCCTCCAGGTAGCAGGTTTCAGAGAGAATAAATTGTAAATGTTTCTTATCAAACTTAAAGAGCCTGTTCTATCAGTAATTCCAAAAGGGAGGAGAGTATAATGAGGCATGTGTAATGTCCCCTACCCATCATGGCCTGAACTAGTTTTTCAAGTTAACTTTGCAATGTGCTTGGCCAAGAGGAGGGATCCATCCAGATGATTAGAATTTTATTTTTGGCTTAGAATTTTATTTTTGGTTTAAAAATAGACGTATAATTTAGTATTAGGAAAACTATTTACATAATTCACCATATTAGTATATCTAAGGAGAAAATTCATATGCTTATCTTCATAAGCCCTATAAAGATCTTTTAAAAAAATTCAATACTTATTCCAGATAAAAACACTTGTTTACATAGGTATCAATAAATACTTCTTTAACATTACTTTTCAGATATGTGATTTACAAATATTTTCTCCCATTTCGTGGGTTGTCTTTTCATTTTGTGGATGGTATTCTTTTAATCTAAGAAGTTTTAAATTTTTCTGAAGTCCAATTTATCTACTTTTTTCTTTTCTTTTCTGTTTTTTGTTTTTTGTTTTTTGTTTTTAGAAGGAGTCTCACTCTATCACCCAGGCTGGAGTACACTGGTGCAATCTCAGCTCACTGCAACCTCTGCCTCCTGGGTTCAAGCGATTCTCCTGCCTCAGCCTCCTGAGCAGCTGGGATCACAGGCATGTGGCACCACGCCCAGCTGATATTTGTATTTTTAGTAGAGACGGAGTTTCACCATGTTGGCCAAGCTGGTCTCTTGTCTCGAACTCCTGACCTCAGGTGATCCACCCGCCTCAGCCTCCCAAAGTGTTGGAATTACAGGCATGAGCCACCGCACCTGGCCCAATTTATCTACTTTTTTCCTTTGATGGCTTATGCTTTGGGTGTCATGTCTAACACATCATTGCCTAATCCAAAGTTACAAAGATTTATAATCATATTTTCTTCTAAGAATTGTATGATTTCAGCTCTACATTTAGGTCCTTGATCCATTTTCAGTTAATTTTGTATATGGTATATGGTAGGGATCTAACTTCATTATTTTGCCTGTATATATCCAGTTGTCCTGGCATAATTTCTTGAAAAGATTATTCTTTCTCCCATTAAATATACTTGTTTTAAAATGCCATTTATATTTGTCTTAATTTGAGAATTTAGTCTCAATTTTTTCATGATCTCAAAGGTTAAGTATCTTTAGAAATGTGATAACATTATTTGTTGAGCAACTGCTATGTACTGGGCACTGTCTTGGTGCTAGTTCTCTTTTTAATTTATTCATTCCATAATATTTATTAAGCAACCTCTATGTGCCTTAGTTCTGGACCCTGGTTTTTGCCTAATACAATAGCAATACATTGTCTGGTGGTTGATACAGTGTCTGCCTTCCTGGGCATTGTATTCCACTGGGGAAGACATGAAAATAATGTGTGATTTAATCTGAGAAAATAAAATTTTCTATGAAGAAAAAGAACAAAAAGGTGACATAGATTGATAAGGATGGCAGGTGGACTATTTTAGTTAGAGTGGTCAGAAAAGGCCTATTGGGGAAGGTGACTTTTGAGCAGACACATGAAAGATTGGAGGAGGCAATGTAGGGGAATGTATTCCAGGCAAAGAAAATATAAATGTTTGAATTCTTGGGGCCAGAATGGTTACATATGTTGAAGGAATAACGAACAGGCCAGCATGACTGGGTAGTGTGAAGAGAGAAATGGAGGAGGTCAACTGGAGGAGGTAGCCAAGGATCATGTAGAGGCTCAGGAGTGCAAAAAAAGTTTAGACTTGGCCGGGTGTGGTGGCTCACGCCTGTAATCCCAGCACTTTGGGAGGCCAAGGCGGGCAGATCACGAGGTCAGGAGATCGAGACCATCCTGGCTAACAAGGTGAAACCCCGTCTCTACTAAAAATTCAAAAAATTAGCCAGGTGTGGTCGTGGGCGCCTATAGTCCCAGCTACTCGGGAGACTGAGGCAGGAGAAGGGCATGAACCTGGGAGGCAGAGCTTGCAGTGAGCCGAGATCATGCCACTATACTCCAGCCTGGGTGACAGAATGAGACTCCATCTCAAAAAAAAAAAAAAAAAGGTTTAGACTTGACTCTCTTTGTTATGGGAGGCATTGGAGGGGTGTCATGTGGGACTGGTGTTTTAAGAGACCACTCTGACTGCTCTATAGGGACCTAGAGCAGAAGGGAGACCAAGAAGAAGGTTAATATAATAACACAAATGAGAGTCAATGGTGGCTTAGATTAGGTTAGCAGAAGTGGTGGTAATGAGAAGTATTCAGATTCAGGTATGAATCCACATTTTTGCAGGTAGATTCTGCACAACTGACTAATGAATTAAATGTGAAGTGGAGAGAATGAAAGAGAAACAAGTTCATGTTCTCCCTCTTCCCTGGCTTCTTTGCTTCTCATTTATTTGTCTAATAGCTATTTCCTGAGTCACTTCCATGTGTTGATATCTGTGCTAGATACTGAGGTAAAATAGTAAAAAATAACCAGATATAGTGGCCACAGGGGTTCTAGAATAATGGGGAAGAGAGATGTTAAACAGGCACAAATATAAAATAACCAATTTCAACTGTACACTATAAAGAGGGGGTCCACAGACCTATTAGAGGCTATAAGAGAGGAATGAGCGTGCTGAAGAGG
Organism: Papio anubis; assembly: GCF_008728515.1. Classification (NCBI taxonomy): domain Eukaryota; kingdom Metazoa; phylum Chordata; class Mammalia; order Primates; family Cercopithecidae; genus Papio; species Papio anubis. The sequence goes on from NC_044980.1 coordinate 101,465,319, forward strand.
TGATGCTAGTGCCAAAGTGGGAGTAAGAGTTGTCTAAGAAAGAGGCGGCAGTGCTCCAAGAACAAGGGGCAGTACGTGTAAAGTCCCAATGGCTCAGCGAGAGAACAAGGCACCAAGAAGACCGAAGTGGGTGTGCTGGGGAGACTATACAGTACTTCAGAACAAGCCAGGTGGAAAGTTCTGTCTCCCTCTTATGAAACATGGGAAGTCCTTCATGGAATTTATAGGGGTAAGAGTTGAGGTGGGAGTGGTGATAGCAGGATAAGATTTATATTTTTGGTGGAGAATAGCTTGAAGAATGGTTGAAGGGGATGCAGGTAAGCCTGTTACTCTAGGTAAGCAAGAACAATGTCTTGCATTAGGTTGGGGCTACTGGATACCTGATGGTGCCATTCCCAGAGATGAACAACAGGAGAAACACTATCCTGGCTCATCAACCCACCTGACTTGCCTTCTCTGTTTTGCTTACAGCTTCTCCTCCCCAAGACTTTGCCTTTCATGTGGCTGTTGCTTAACATGGCTTATCAAAGCCTCTCTGGCCCTACCTCTACTTCAGTGTTACTGCTAACTGCTTTAGTCTCTCAGTTTTCCAATACCAAATTCCTGGGAAAGAAATGTAATTGGCCCAGTTATTCTTTTTGAGGCAGGACACATAGGCTATGGTGGGCTCACCACCATTTGAAACAGATGCCCATTAGCCAGATCCAATCAGCTTGACCCTTTAAAACAGGGGAGGGAGAGAGACAGGCTACACAGTGAAAACAGATGCAAAGGTGTTTGGGAATGGTGGACATTGATAGATGTCTCCACTCTAGTTCCATTTTGCGAAAAGGAACTACATGTAGAGAGAGAGATATCTACATACCCAGAATTATATCTGGTGTTTTGTTTGAGTTTTTAGAAAATAAGCTGCCAGGAATCACTTTATTAAACACTACTGCAATAGGAAAATTATCGAACAAATTGTTCATTTTAACATCATCAAGATAAATCAATCTTTTTATATGTGAGAGAAATTTAAGAAAATCTTAGTAAACTAATTTTCAAATCTTTTATATTAACAAAAATATCTATAATTCCAGATATGGGGGTGAGGGGGAAGAGAGAAAGAGAGAGACCCTGTTTGCCACCAATAGAGGCAATAGCACCATTCCTGACTCTGAAAATTGGCAATGAAAGAGAAAAAAGTAAACATCTACTGAGCCTCTTTATGAGAACCTCTATTTTATTTCTAGTTCAGGGTTAAGTTCTTTGTTATAGAAGACCATCAGCTAAAAAATTTAGAAGTAATGAGTGAATTAGACAAATCAGCATTTTGTAACCCCATTTGAAATAATGTTCCAAATAAAAATGATTAATTGATGCTAAAATCATGTTGTGGCTAATAGAATATTTTCAGAACCCCCAAATAACCATCCTGTGGATTACCTGGTAACTGCAAAGGAAATGACATTCATTTCCAGTACAGCGATCTGCTGATCTTCACCTTACTTGAAAGTTCAAACTTAACATCACTAATAGTGGGGAAACTTGACACTTTGTGCCTCCTGCTGTGATGCGCTCTGAGGTGTATGGTATAATCTACGGAACACTTTTGCCAAATGTATTTAACCTCAATCTATTCAACTTCCTGACCTTAGTACTAGCATGTAATATAAAACGTTGTTAGAGAAGAAAGCTAAATAACATCCAGAAGAAATAATTGGAAAAATTCAAAATATGATATGAAACATTATTCTATAGTAGCTGATTTGGTTTCTCAACGTCAGAGAGAGAAGGAGAGAGAGACAGTATACACACACACACACACATATATATATTCTACAATAGACAATTAGATAAATTTGAATGTAGGGTGGAATTAAGATGATACTACAAAATTAGCAGTAATTTCCTTAGGTGTGATAATGGTCCTGTGGGTCTGTAGGAGAATGTCATCGCTATGAGCCACCCACTTAGGATGATCAACTGTGCTGGTTTGCTGGCACTTGGGGAGGGGGTGGAGGAGTTCTCAAGACACAAGACTTTCCATTTAAAAATCAGACCAGGGGCCGGGCACGGTGGCTCACGTCTGTAATCCCAGCACTTTGGGAGGCCGAGGCGGGTGGATGACGAGGTCAGGAGATCAAGACCATCCTGGCTAACATGGTGAAACCCTGTCTCTACTAAAAAATAGAAAAAATTAACCGGGCGTGGTGGTGGGCACCTGTAGTCCCACCTACTCGGGAGACTGAGGCAGGAGAATGGCGTGAACCCGGGAGGCGGATTCGCGCCAGTGAGCCGACATTGCGCCACTGCACTCCAGCCTGGGCGACAGAGCGAGACTCTGTCTCAAAAAAAAAAAATCAGACCAGGATGAGCTGATCATCCTATACCCACTGAAGAATTTAGGAGTTACATTTATTTTTTTTCAAGTGATTTGGCAAAAAGTTTATACATATACGTATATACATACAGATAAAACAAATATAGTAAAAAGTTAACAATGATTGAATTTGGGTAGTATATATATGGTTATTCATCATACTACTACTCTTTTACCATTTGTGTGTGTTTAAAATTTTTCATAATAAAATGTTGGAGAAAATATGCTTAGGTAGCAAAAGATGATGCAAAAATGAAATCAGACAGGATGCCATAAAAAAAGAACATTCTATTAGACGTATTAGAATCTGAAACGGAACTTATTAGATAAAATATTTGAAACTGAAAATATGATAGAAATGAATAGCTTAATAGAAGGGTTGAAAGATAAAATTAAGGAAATATCTCAGAAAGCAGAGCAAAAGAATAAAAATATGGAAAATGAAAGAGAATAAAACTAGAAGATTAATTCAGTTTAGTATTCAAATAACTGAAGTTCCAAAAGAGGAAAGAAAGAAAATAGAAGGGAGGCAATCAACAAGTAATCAGGGGTAAAAATGTATTAAAGCTACGTTAACTAGCTTCCAGATTTAAAGGGCCCACCAGATCTACAGCACATATAGATAAAAAGAGATCAATACCAAGGTTCATCACTGTAAAATTTCAGAACACAGAGAACAATGAAAAGAGAATAGAAGCTTCCGGAAAGAAAGAGAAAACTCATTAAGTACTAAAAGAGCAGGAATCATAATGCTTCAGACTTCTCAACAACAATGTTGGAAGCTATTACAGAAGGCACCAGAATATTGCCTATAGAAACAATCTGAAAGAAAATGGTTCCAATCTAGATCTTTATTCCCAGTCAATGATTGTATAAGGATAGTGTAAACTTGCAGGAGTGTCCAATCTTTTGGCTTCCCTGGACCATACTGGAAGAAAAAGAATTGTCTTGGGCCACACATAAAATACACTAACACTAATGATAGTTGATAAGCAAAAAAAAAAAAAAAAAATCTCATAATGTTTTCGGAAAATTTACGAATTTGTGTTGGGTCACATTTAAAGCCGTCCTGGGCCACAGGCAGCCTGTGGACTGCAGATTGGACAAGTGTGGCCATAAAGCATCTTCAGACATGCAAGTTACCCCAAAAAATCACCTCCCGTGCCTGTAGTTTTAGAAAGCCTGGAGAATAAACCAAGAAAGTGGAAAACACAAGACTGAAGGACCAGGAGAGCCAACAGAAGAGGAAATAAATGAATCCCAGGACAGTGCTGAAGGGGGATCCCAGGATGAAAGCTGGGTATCAGACCTAGAGTGCCGCGATTTCAGACTGGAATACGTCAGAGGCTCTGGAAGGGCCTTCTGTAGGAAGATGAAATGAAGATAATATCTAAGGAGTCTGGCAGTCTTGAGGGGAGCATTCATCAAAACATAAGTTAGGGGATGAATGAATGATACGTAAAACAAAAATCAAAGAGAGGAAGATAATCATTAATTCGAGAAAAAAACAAGTTGTGCAGTGAAAGTAATGATTGAGTAAAAGTAACTTATCAGAGTTTATAATTTATTTCAGTTACAGATAGTATTTGTGTAGTCATAATAAAATAAACCCTCATATTAATCTAATAAAAATTATGCAGAGAATGAGGTAAAGGAAAGGAACTACATAATATGTGGTAGGAACAGGTGAGGCTTGGTATAGTATGGATGACAAAATCCCCATCTTCCATAGTGTGAAGGCAATAGATAATGCCAAAAATAAAAATGAAATCGTAGAAATTCAAGCACATTAATTCAAGTCATAGAGATAAATATCAAAATATTCAGCAATGTGTTGAAATTTGTTGTCTGTCAAAGAGGGAAATGCTGGAGTGGGGATAGGAGAGTATTATTTTTCCTTACATACCTTGTAAAATTAATTAATTCTAAACTATGTGTAGCTATGTGCACTATGTTTTATTAGTTAAAGATAAAGAGGCAGAGAGCTGGAAAAGAATAGAGTCCAGTAATAAATGCAGAGATGTATAACTTATTTTAAAAGGAAGAGAAAAGATTGTTTTTAAAATCTTTAGAAGAAATAAGAAAGTCTGTAGGAAGAAATGAGAAAAATAATTCTAAAACTTAGTCTGAAAAAGTAATAAAATATTTAGTACATCCAAAAGGATAATGTATATGACACACATGCAAGCATAAAAGGACTAGATGATGTTAAATAAATACATCAACAAGTTACTTCAAATGGAGAACCAGCATGAATTACTAAAAATAAAGACATGAACAGAGAAGTGAATAAGGAATAAAACAGATGTGTAATTAATATTTTAAACAGTAAGTATGATTTGCATCAATATCATCTGGTTGTTTTTATGTCAACAGATTAAAAAATTATGGTGCTGCTATTGAAAGAGAAAAGTTGTAAACAACTAGAGCACAAGAAAAGCTATGTCTAACATAAAGCACAGATCTGCAGTGAGGGCATATTCTATCAGAAAAACACGCAAGGAGGAGAGAGAAAGCACTGCATAATTGATTAATGTAGGTGCCAATGGATCATTGTATCTGGACCTCCAAATCTTATTTGCAAAATTAATTTAAAACAGGCTTGAATAAGAATCTAGTTATATTTAAAATGCTTGGCTGATTATAAACAATGGGCAAATGATTAATGATAGCATAATTAACTCTAGGGCAATGTGTAGTAGGGCGTTGCAAGAGTCCATGTTGGGTCTGGTCTACTCTAATGCCTTTAATGATCTGGAAAAGGGAGTGAATAGAATTTATAGATGGTACTCAATTTTTCACTGGGTTCATGGCCCTAAAAAAAGAACATTTTCCTGGCATGGTATGGATGGCACTCAATCTGGCATAGAAAAGGATGGATTACAATCTCTAGTCCTTCACCCTCGAATGCTTGCCTTGTGTATTAGAATTAATATTCTTTCCACCTGGCCCATTTTGCAACCCATGACTTTCTCTGAAACATTTTTTTTTATTTCCTTTACTATATTTCTGCTGAAAGAACATGTGAAATGACTCTCCCCTGTCCTATATGTCAGCTACTACTACTCTCTCAGGATCTGAATTCATATTCTGATCTCTTATATACATTTAGCGTACAAGTCTACTATAGATTTAGTTAAATGTAGTTCAAATTTGACCACCTTGTTCTGTGAGCTAGACAATCAATTATATATGTATTTGTATAATGGCACATATACTAATTGCATATGTTGTTTAATTTAAATATTTGTATAATTTTCAAAATCTGATTCTTTAAAATCTCTCCTTTAAGTCATAGGCTAAACTATGCCATGTTATCTCTTGACAAGATGTTTTGTACTTTGTTATCCAATTAGGAAACTTCATTATTCTCTGTGAGGTTGGGCTCTCTCAGTACCTTTACATTAGTTCCCTAAGAGAGGCTACTAAGTTGATTCCACTTTATTTTTGCTTTTGAGGGCTTACTGAATAAGCTTGTTTCATTAAAATGTTCTAGTCATGTGTAAGTAATGAAAGTGCCTCAGTTATCCATATGTTAGGGCTCAGGACACACCTCCCCAAAATATGACTATAGAAGACCAGAATTTGCCACTCCAAAATATACTTTTGTGGCCTATTTCAAGCAGGTTGTTTTGAGAAACTGCAGACGCAGGAGTAGCTCTCAAAAGCTGGACTTTTGTAAAAGAAATGTATGTCTATAAAATAAATCTACATTATTAAAATATCTGTACCAGAAAAAGGGCTGCTTGAGACTTTTATTACCTAAGAGACTTCTTATCCCCATAATGAGGCAACCTTTATTCACCACACATTTCCTGCCCTCACCCTCCCATAACTTGTCTCCAACACCTCTCAGAAGCCTAAGACCTTTTTCCTTTCTGTGGCTCAGATACTGTATAATCTTCAATGATCTGGCCCTTCTTTGATGTTTCATATTTAGTGGGACTCCTGTGCATACATATGTAATTAAATATAGTTTTTCTCCTGTTAATCTGTTTTATGCCAATTTAATTCTTATCTCTCCCCTACACATGCAATAAGGATTCAGGCAGAGAAGAAACCCACTAATAATGCAGGGGCTTTATTTCAGTCAGCAATTTCACCCAAAGTCCTTTTGGGTGAAAAGTGATATTTGATTTTTATATTTGCCTTCTCTTTGTCCTCTTTATTTGGACAACTAAGGAAGGAAGAATAAAGATTAAAAGAATAAATGAGCAGGAAAACAACTTGAGAGTTCACTAAATTATCTACCAGCAGACAGTTAACCCTAATTGTAAAAAAAAAAAAAAAAAAAAAAAAAAAAAATCTTGATATTTTAAATTTAGAAGACCAAAAATGAGGGATTAGAGCAAAATGCTGGACTGAACCATGCATCTACCTCCTTTCCCACTCAAATCCCTTAAAAAAAAATTGAAAACAGGCCGGGAGCAGTGGCTTACGCCTGTAATCCTAGCACTTTGGGAGGAGATCGAGACCATCCTCGCTAACACAGTGAAACCCCGTCTCTGCTAAAAATACAAAAAAATTAGCCAGGCGTGGTGGCGGGCGCCTGTAGTCTCAGCTACTCGGGAGGCTGAAGCAGGAGAATGGCGTGAACCTGGGAGGCAGAGCTTGCAGTGAGCCGAGATCACGTCACTGCACTTCAGCCTGGGCAATAGAGCGAGATTCCGTCTCAAAAAAAAAAAAAAAATTGAAAACATATTTTCCAGTGAATAAATCTTTAGAATCACAAGAAAATAAATGAGATTTTGAAAGTGCTATCAACAGATCAAAAATTGTGAAAAATTCCTAGGAAATAGAAAGCACATGGGACAAAATGGAGAAAAAGATAGCCATGGCTGGGCACAGTGGCTCATGCCTGTAATCCCAGCACTTTGGGAGGCAGAGGCAGCGGATCACGAGGTCAAGAAATTGAGACCATCCTGGCCAACATGGTGAAACTCTGTCTCTACTAAAAATATAAAAATTAGCTGGGCGTGGTGGTGTGTGCCTGTAGTCCCAGCTACTCAGGAGGCTGAGGCAGGAAAATTGCTTGAACCTGGGTGGTGGAGGTTGTAGTGAGCCAAGATCCCGCCACCGCACTCCAGCCTGGCGACAGAGCGAGACTGCATTTCAAAAAAAAAAAAAAAGATAGAGACACACACACACCACTAACCCCACCACCACCACCACCACCACCACCACCACCACCACCAACTACATCTTCAGGTGTAATGATGGATGTAGCAAAACTTCAAGCTCAGACTGAGCAAATGGCAAGTTCAGGATGGGACCCTGGGGCTGCTGTCAGGAAAATTAATTAAAGAAATTGATGCAGAACAGCAGGGCCAGTGAGACCTCCTAACTCAATCCACCTCAGCAACAGGCTGCAGAAATGCTTGATCATAGGTTAAAACCCAAGACCTGTGTAATAAAGAAAGTGAACTACCTATCTAAAGTTCCTAGTTGGGTGTACGAAGTTAAGAGGAGGCAGAACAGAATTTTTGTTTATTGAATATCCTATTTAAAAAGCTCCTTTTCCTCGAATAAAATCTCCTAAGGATTTTCATTCCTAGAGTCACAACTTCCTTATTTTGGATAACTTGCAAAACCAGCAAGTTAACATGCTCCCACCTCCAGATGGAACCAGACTAGAGGATCCAACTGACTTATACCAACTGCTGACCCACTGAAATTGTGAGATATGTTTGTGTTGTTTTCAGCTGATAAATTTGTAGTAACTTGTTATGCAGCAATCAAAAACGAATACAATACCTATTATTTGACCTAGTGTTTTCAGTCATAAATATGCACTGATAACCTAGGGTACTGTTATGGATTGAATTGTGTCCCCCTACGCCAAGTTCACACAAGTCCTAATCCAAAATGTGACAATATTTGAAGGTGGGATCTTTGGGAAATAATTACATTTACATGAGGTCATTATGGCCCCCATGATGAGACTAATGTCCTTATAAGAAAAGAAAGAGAAAGCAGAGCTTAAGACCTCTGCAAGCCAGAAGAGCCCTCACTGGGGAACCAAATTGGCTGGCACCTTGATCTTGGGCTTCTTAGTCTCCAGATCTGTGAGCAATAAATTCTTGTTGTTTAAGCCACCCAGTTTATGGTATTCTGTTACAGCAGCCCAAACAGACTGATACAAATACCAAATGCATGAACAACAACAACAACAAAAATTTGATTCCTGAGAAAGAAAGATAATCCAAAGGGCAGAAAAGAACTGTTAAAAAAAAAAAAAAAAAAAAATTATTGGTATTCTCAGAAAGCCTAAAGAAGATCTTGTATTCATAAAATAAGACTGCTTTTAAGAAAAGCCAGGAAAAGTTTATTTTAAATTTAAAACATTGAGAACTAACCTCTGATTATTTTTATCTTTCCCAGATTCCTATCTAAGGGGTTTGGGTAGTCATGTCCTACAAACCCTAAATTCTCATCAGATGAGTTTTATTTAACCCTATATATCGTGACTTACTTTCCTACCTGACTCTGGCATAACATTACAAGACAAGGAAGAAAATCAAAATATTTTACCCCAAATCATGTTTCTTTGCCGTATCTTGAAATGACCCTGCAAAGGTGTCCCTTGTGGGGGAAAATTTGCATTTGTAAATAATCTCTATTAACATAGCTAGATCTCTTTCTTCCCGGATCTCCCAATTCTAAAGAGATTTACTAAAAGTCTAGCACCTTTCAAAGCCCTGAATAGAAGACTTTTGTCATCTCTTGTCTCTAAGGGCAGCCACTGTAAGACTTCAAAAGAACCTTGGTCTCCACAATCTTTTATCTTTTTTTTTTTTTTTTTTTTTTTTTTTTGAGATGACGTCTCACTCTTTCACCCAGGCTGGAGTGAAGTGGTGTGATCTCAGCTCACCTGTAACCTCCACAGGTTCAAGCGATTCTCCTGCCTCAGCCTCCTGAGTAGCTGGGATAACAGGTGTCCACCACCACACCCAGCTAATTTTTGTATTTTTAGTAAAGACAGGGTTTCACCACGTTGGCCAGGCTGATCTCGAACTCCTGACCTCAGGTGATACACCCACCTCAGCCTCCCAAAATGCTAGGATTACAGGCATGAGCCACCATGCCTGGCCCACAATCTTTTATCTGAACCTGAACATTTTTTCTATGGATCTCAGGTGTTTAGATAAACTCAACCAATTGTCAACCAGAAAATGTTTAAATTTCCCTTCAGCCCCCACACCCACCATGGACTTTGAGTTGCCCTGCCTTTCTGGACCAACCCAATGTATTTCTTAAATGTATTTAATTGATGTCTCATGCCTCCCTAAAATGTATAAAACCAAGCTGTGCCCCAACCACCTTGGCCATGTTATATGTAAAGTTTTGGTGCCGCAAAAGAAATCGCATTTGAATATAAAATTTTCCTTTTAATTCTCAGCAAGGCAAGTTACTTCTATACAGAAGGATGTGTCCTTACAGATGGAGCAATAGTGAGCGCATATTTGGACAAGGGAGGGGAAGGGGTTCTTATCCCTGACACACGTGACTCCTGCTGTGTCATTCCTCTATTGGCTAGGGTTAGACTGCACAGGCTAAACTAATTCCGATTGGCTAATTTAAAGAGAATAATGGGTGAGTGCTTTGGCGGGAATCAGGGCAGAGCAGGTAGCAGGTAATAGGAATGAGTTAGGGTGGAGCAGGTAATCAGAATGGGTTAGGGTGGAGCAGTTGATCGGAGTGAGTTAGGGTGGAGTAGGTGATCGAAAAAGGTTGCTTTACGAGGAAGTTAAGTTTGAAAGTAGAAGGCAAAGATTTGAACATACTGATATATTAATTCTTTGAAAAGAAATTTAGAACTCATATCTAACAACCACATGTTCTCAGGACCTCCTGAGGGCTGTGTCATGGGCCATGGTGGCTTATATTTGGCTCAGAATAAATCTCTTCAAATATTTTACAGTTTGACTCTTCATTGACAACATGATTGTTGTAATTTGAAAAATAATAAGTAGAAAGGCTTAATAATAAAATGAATCAAGACGAAAACAAAATAAACATACAGAAGATCAAGTTTAGAAAATACCTTAGAACACAAAGAAAAAGGAGAGAGGAATGAGGGAGAAAGACAGGGAAATAGAGAGAGAGGACATAAAACTGAAGACACATGGAAAATATCTTGAAAAGGAGAAGGTTGGGGAGGGGGCAAGAGTGAAGGAAGGAGAATGAAAGAAGAGGTGAAGCAGAAGGAGGAAAAAGAAGTTGTTTAAATGTGTCCTTTAAATATACAGAAACAACTTCTAGAAGACTACAGTCAATATGACTGACTTCCAAATTATTAACAGAAATATTAAGGGAAAAAATAAAAATTCAGTAAAGCCAGCAAATGGTAGAAATATTTTTTTAAAAAGAAAAAAAGAGCATAGTCAATAGAAACATAAGATGAAAGGAATAACTTGGAATATGTAATACAAAAATTGTGAATGGGATAAATTCCATATTAAATATGTCAAGATTATTTTAAAAATCCAATTACATGTTATTTACAAGAAAACAAAATGACACGAGAAGACTGAAAATAAAGGGAAAAAATAGATATTTCAGACAAGTGCTATAAAAAATACGTATCAATAGATTTGAAAAATGAAATGCACTAAAATAAATGAAGAGTCATATTTCATTTTAGCAAGAAGTTACCATCCACCAAGAAGTCATACCAGTCAGGAAAATGTATGCATTTAACAACATAGATTTGTAATATGTTGAGCAATCACTAATAAGTTTTTACAAGGAAAAAAATCAACCATAATTTTAACGGAAGATGTCAATTTACTCCTTTCAGAATTCATTGACAAAAATAGATGAAAAAGAGATAAGGTATATGGTACTTATAATAAAATTAGCAAGTATGATCTAATAGTTTTACAAAGAATTTTCAAACCCATGAACTGAAAACAAGTGGGGGACATGCCCCATCAGATTCCAAAAAATATATAAAGCTACAGCAATTAAAATGATGTGGTATTTGAGGAGCCATTTACAAATGTATAAATGGAATAGAATTGAGAGATCTGTAACAAATCCAAGTATATATAGGTATATTGTAAAAGATAAGAGAAACACTCCAAATGAATGAAGAAAGCATGGATTATTTAGTAATAATTGAACCAACTAGTTATCCTGAAAGGAATGAAATACATCCCCCATATATCTCCCAACTCCCTGAGCCCAGCACGAGCCCAGCACAAACACATTCCTCCATATTTCTTTCAAACTTCAGAAAAACATCACCTGGGAAATCTCTGATAAGGATGCAGCGGGAACCAATAAAAAAATGCTAACCAATTGTAATGCTGTAACCGGGAGAATTACCTTGTTCCCCTGTAACTTTACATATCCTGTTTACATTGGCCTATAAAAAGCAAGCACTCGCATTGTTCGAGGCCCTCTTGTATGCTGTGGAATGGAGGGACCAAGTTCGAACTTGCAGTAAAGATCCTTGCCGCTTGGCTTTGACTCTGGACTCTGGTGGTCTTCTTTGGGGAACAAACGGTCTGGGTATAACAATCCATTAAGAAAAAAAAAAAAAAAAGTACTTAGGTACCTACCTTACTCCATATACCAATATAAATTTCTGTTGATTAAGGGATTCTGTATATAAAATTAAAACACACAAAAATTTTAGAAAACATAGGAGAACATTTTTGTAACATTGGGGTAAAGAAGTCTTTCTGAAGCAATATTCAAAATTCAGAAACCAAAAAGAAAGAAATTAAAGACTTGACCATGTAACAATTAAAAACTTCTGAAAAATGAAAATGACATCTTAAAGTTAAAAGATGAGTAATATATAACCCAAAAGAAGTAAATATGAAACTAATATAATGAGTTCTTACAAATCATTAAGAAAAGATGATCATTAAAACTTTAAAATGCATAAAAATAACATTACACAGAAAAAATAAACACGAATAGCTAATAAACATAGTTTAAAATGAAAATGGTCCCCTTTATGACAGCAATGCATATTAAAATAAATAGATATAATTTATTTTCTATCCTACTCGTAAAAAAAATGAGGACAATATCACTGGAGGGCTCAGATGTGAGGGAAGTAGATATTGTCCTGCATTCTTGGTATATGATGACAAGGCCATTGTGAGAGGACAATTTTGTACTACCAAGTAAAATCTCTTGATTTTGCCTGTGATTTAAGAGGTTCACTCACTTCCAAGTAACTTTTCTAAAAAAAATACGTATGTACACAAAGAAATGAGAACATTAATGTTGTTTGAAGCACTATTTGTAATAGTGAAAAACTAGATATCCATCAGTAAATGAATACTAAATAGATTATATGGTACATGCATTACTGCAGAAAAATGATATGGCATGAGTTTATTTTTAAAAGTGAGGTGGGTTCTCATTCATAAGTGAGAGTTGAACAATGAGAACACATGAACACAGGGAGGGGAACAACACAGATTGGGGGCTGTTGGGGGTTGGGAGCCAAGAGGAGGAAACCTAGAGGACGGGTCAATAGATGCAGCAAACCACCATGGAACACATATACCTATGTAACAAACCTGCATTGTGCCACATAGGAGCATCCTGGAACTGAAGAGCAGCAGGTGAGAGAGAGAAAGAGAAAGAAGGAAAGAAGGAAGGAAGGGAAGGGAAGGGGTAGCCGGTAGTAATACGCAGGGGAAGGAAGGGGAAGGAAGGTGGTGGCGGTTTTCATTGTTGTTGTTGCTTTCGCCAGCGCTGTTGTTGTTGTTGTTATTGTTGTTATAGCACGTCTATTGTTGTTACGTGGCTCAGTCTACCTTTCACAATCCTAGCACTTGGGAGGCCGAAAGATGGACCGTACAATCTGGAGACATCCGGGATAACACGGTGAAACCTCGCTCAAAAAGTACAAAACCAGTCACGAAAGAATGCTCGTGAAGCCAGGCCATCGGGAGGTGGCTGAGCCAGAGAAGGTGAACTGGGAGGCGGATTGCAGGAGCAGAGATCCGCCGTGGAACCCAGCCTGGGTGAGACTGCCTCAAAAAAGAGAGTGAGGAAATATGGGAAGAAAGAGAGAATTGAAGAAGGAAGGAAGGGGATGAAAGAAAGAAAGGAAAGGAAAGGAAAGGAAAGGAAAAATGGAAAGAAATAGGAGAGGGAGGGGAGAGAGAGAGATCATGGTCAGGGAAACTTTATCAAGATACATCATTAAGTGAAAAAAAGCAAAGTGAACTACAACACATTGTTATGTAACTACAGCAAAGAAAACAATAGTATATATTTTAAATTGCATATACATATATGAATAAAAAGTTAAAGGTCTGGAAAAATACTCAAAACTGTTAAAGTAGTTGTTTGTCTCTGGAAAGTGGATGGGAATTTATGGGGCATGTAATATGGTTTGACTTTGTGTCCCCTCCCAAATCTCATCTTGACTTGTACTCCCATAATTCCCACATGTTGTGGGAGGGACCCGGTGGGAGATAATTGAATCATGGGGGCAATTTTCCCCATACTGTTCTCATGATAGTGAATAAGTCACAAGATCTGGTGGTTTTATCAGGGGTTTCTGCTTTTGCATCTTCTTCATTCTGTCTTTGCCTGCTGCCATCCATGTAAGATGGGACTTGCTCCTGCTTGCCTTCCACCATGACTGTAAGTCCAATTGAAACTCTTTGTTTTGTAAATTGGCCAGTCTCAGATATGTCTTTTTTTTTCTTTTCTTTTCTTTTCTTTTTTTTTTTTGGAGACAGAGTCTGGCTCTGTCACCCAGGCTGGAGTGCAGTGCCGTGATCTCGACTCACTGCAACCTCTGCCTCCCCAGTTCAAGAGATTCTCCTGCCTCAGCCTCCCAAGTAGCTGGGATTACAGGCACCCACCACCATGCCCAGCTAATTTTTGTATTTTTAGTAGACAAGTGGTTTCACCATGTTGACCAGGGTGGTCGCGAACTCCTGACCTCAGGTGACCCACCCGCCTCAGCCTCCCAAAGTGCTGGGATTACAGGAATGAGCCACTGCACCCGGCCTCAGGTATGTCTTTATCAGCAGCATGAAAACGGACTAATACCGTAAATTGGTACCAGTAGAGTGGAGTGTTGCTGAAAAGATACCCAAAACTGTGGAAGCGACTTTGGAACTGGGTAACAGGCAGAGGCTGGAATAGTTTGGGGGGCTCAGAAGAAGACAGGAAAATGTGGGAAAGTTTGGAACTTCCTAGAGACTTGTTGAATGGCTTTGCCCAAAATGCTGATAGTGATATGGACAATAAGGTCCAGGCTGAAATGGTTTCAGATGGAGATGAGGAACTTGTTGGGAACTGGAGCAAGGGTGACTCTTATTATGTTTTAGCAAAGAGACTGGCAGCATTTTGCCCCTGCCCTAGAGATATGTGGAACTTTGAACTTGAGAGAGACAATTTAGGGTATCTTGTGGAAGAAACTTCTAAGCAACAAAGCATGGTGACTTAGGTGCTGATAAATTCATTCAGTTTTATAAGGGAAGCAGAGTATAAAAGTTTGGAAAATTTGCAGCCTTATAATGTGACACAGAAAAGAAAATCCCATTTTTTAAGGAGAAGTTCAAAGTGGCTGCAGAAATTTGCATAAGTAACAAGGAGTCAAATGTTAATTCCCAAGACAATGGGGAAAATTTCTCCAGGGCATGTCAGAGGTCTTCATGGCAGCCCCTCCCATCACAGGCTCAGAGGCCTAGGAGGAAAAAGTGGTTTTGTGTGCCTGGCCCAGGGTCCCTGTGCTGTGTGCAGCCTAGGGACTTGGTGACCTGTGTCCCAGCCACTCCAGCCATAGCTGAAAAGGTCCAATGTAGAGCTCAGGCCATGGCTTCAGAGGGTGCAAGCCTCAAGCCTTGGAAGCTCCCACATGGTGTTTAGCCAGCCAGTGCACAGAAGTCAAGAATTGAGGTTTGGGAGTCTCTGCCTAAATTTCAGAGGATGTATGGAAAAGTCTGGATGTCCGGGCAGAAGTTTGCTGCAGGGGTGGGGCTCTCATGCAGAACCTCTGCTAGGGCAGTATGGAAGGGAAATGTGGGGTTGGAGCCCCCACACAGAGTCCCTTCTGGGGCACTGCCTAGTGGAGCTGTGAGAAGAGGGCCATGGTCCTCCAGATCCCAGAATGGTAGATCCACCGACAGCTTGCACTGTGCACCTGGAAAAACCGCACTCAACACCAGTCTGTGAAAGCAGCCAGGAGGGTGCTATACCCTGCAAAGCCACAGGGGCAGAGCTGCCCAAGGCCATGGAAGCCCACCTCTTCCATCACCATGACCTGAATGTGAGACATGGAGTCAAAGGAGATCAGTTTGTAGCTTTAAGATTTGACTTCCCTGCTGGATTTTGGACTTCCATTGGCCCTGTAGCCCCTTTGTTTTGGCCAATTTCTCCCATTTGGAATGGTTGTATTTACCCAGTGTCTGTACTCTCATTTTATCTAGGAAATAACTAGCTTGCTTTTGATTTTACAGGCTCATAGGTGGAAGGGACTCACCTTATCTCAGATGAGACTACTGTGGACTTTTGAGTTAATGCTGAAATGAGTTAAGACTTTAGAGGACTGTTGGGAAGGCATGAATGGTTTTGAAATATGAGGACATGAGATTTGGCAGGGGCCGGAGCAGAATGATATGGTTTGACTCTGTGTCCCCATCCAAATCTTATCTTGAATTGCACTCCCATAATTGCACTCCATGTGTTGTGGGAGGGACCTAGTGGGAGATAATTGAATCATGGGGGCAGTTTCCCCCATACTGTTCTTCTGGTAGTGAATAAGTCACAAAAGATATGATGGTTTTATTAGGGGTCTCTGCTTTTGTGTCTTCTTCATTCTCTTTTTACCTGCTGCCATCCATGTAAGACACGACCTGCTCCTCCTTGCCTTCCACCATGATTGTGAGGCTTCCCCAGCCACATGGAACTGTAAGTCCAATTAAATATTTTTCTTTTGTAAATTGCCCAGTCTTGGGCATGTCTTTATCAACAGTGTGAAAATGGACTAATACAGCATGATAAGGATTATGATATTTCACTTTATATTCTTCTCTATTGTGTGCGTATTTTAATACAGAGAATATGCTTGCAATTTAGTTATAAAAATTGATAATAAAAATATTTAAAGAAGAGCACTTCTCTAAACAGGCTATATTTCATCTTAGGGGTTAATTTAATTAAGCTCTAGATGTAGATACAGAAAAAATCCACACTACTTTGCAAATTAATTAATACTCAAGTGAGTAAAATTAAGAAAGGATGTTATTAATAGTTTCTATGTCATTACTGGAAAGTTAAATAATTGCCAAGGAGTTCTCCTAAAGTCTGCATATTCCTATTGAGAAAAAAAAAATGCTAAAAATCGAGCAAGGGGCATCCTTCAAGGCTTCATGGACTCTGATAGTCAGAGATGAGAAAGGAAGAAAAAGAAAACATAAATATTTGGGAATGATGGAGAAAATGAATTGTTCATTGAATTACAGATAAGAAAACATCTATACCTTAGTCATGCTGTCCAAATGCATTTATTTTTCATACTGATTTGAGAACCTATCCCTTGGGTGAGTGTGACTCCACTTAAGGGAGCTTAACACCAATTCCCAAAGGCATGAGTGTGACAGCAGTTCAGCAGAGTGACAAGAAATGCATATTTGAAATGACAAGGAGCAGGTGGCTGAGTCCTTCTCTATTACTTTTTAAAATCAGCATGCATGTGGCCCTGATCAAACCAATCTGAGACTCGAAATCAGCCCCTATTTATTTATTGAGGACCAGCTATATGCTGGGCCCTGGGCTGGATGCTTTCACATACATACCTCATTAATTCCACAATGTTAAAAATAAATGTGCTTTCTCCTATTAAAATATACAGTCATCCTAAAGATAAGCAAAGACAGCTTAGAATTCTCATCTATCCCCCATGCTAACCAGAGATTTGATGATTATCTTAAAGGATGAATGACTTGAATGCTGAGATTTGAATGCATTGAGAGCTTATTTTCATTCATTTTTAAAAGACTAATTCAATAGTCTTCAAACTTTAGAATTTTTATACAGTTGCATACACAAACCCATTTAGGAATTTTCAAAGATCATTTTGACTACAGGGGATTCCTGACTAAATGACTTTAGGACCCAATGCTGCTGGAAGGTGTATATCGTAAAGACACAGAATTAATTCTTATATAATTAAGCTCAGAAACTCCTATAGTTATACACAGGTGAGATTTTATTTTATTTATTTATTCTTTATGGTATAATAATATTTAATTTAATTTAAAATATGCAAAACAATGCTATATATTTTAGGTATATATAGGCATAATAATTTGATAAAAACATGTTTGGATATTATCTTGGTCTAAGCTTCTCAGAAAGCAAGGCTTGAAACACTGGCCTGTGTGTTAGTTCTTTTTTTTTTATACTCTAAGTTCTAGGGTGCATGTGCACAACATGCAGGTTTCTTACACATGTATACATGTGCCATGTTGGTGTGCTGTACCCATTAACTCATCATTTACATTAGGTGTATCTCCTAATGCTATCCCTCCCCCCTCCCCCAACCCCATCACTGACCCCAGTGTGTGATGTTCCCCTTCCTGTGTCCAATGTTCTCATTGTTCAATTCCCACCTATGAGTGAGAACATGCGGTGTTTGGTTTTTTTCCTTGTGATAGTTTGCTGAGAATGATGGTTTCCAGCTGCATCCATGTCCCTACAAAAGACATGAACTCATCTTTATTTATGGCTGCATAGTATTCCATGGTGTATATGTGCCACATTTTCTTAATCCAGTCTATCATTGATGGGCATTTGGGTGGGTTCCAAGTCTTTGCTATTGTGAATAGTGCCGCTATAAACATACGTGTGCATGTGTCTTTATAGCAGCATGATTTATAATCCTTTGGGTATGTACCCAGTAATGGGATGGCTGGGTCATATGGTACTTCTAGTTCTAGATCCTTGAGGAATCGCCACACTGTCTTCCACAAGGGTTGAACTAGTTTACAGTCCCACCAAAAGTGTAAAAGTGTTCCTATTTCTCCACATCCTCTCCAGCACCTGTTGTTTCCTGACTTTTTAATGATCACCATTCTAACTGGTGTGAGATGGTATCTCATTGTGGTTTTGATTTGCATTTCTCCAATGGCCAGTGATAATGAACATTTTTTCATTTGTCTGTTGGCTGCATAAATGTCTTCTGTCTGTTCATATCCTTCACTCACTTTTTGATGGGGTTGTTTGTTTTTCTCTTGTAAATTTGTTTGAGTTCTTTGTAGATTCTGGATATTAACCCTTTGTCAGATGAGTAGATTGCAAAACTTTTCTCTCATTCTGTAGGTTGCCTGTTCACTCTGATGGTAGTTTCTTTGGCTGTGCAGAAGGTCTTTAGTTTAATTAGATTCCATTTGTCAATTTTGGCTTTTGTTGCCATTGCTTTTGGTGTTTTAGACATGAAGTCCTTGCCCATGCCTATGTCCTGAATGATATTGCCTAGGTTTTATTCTAGGGTTTTTATGGTTTTAGGTCTAACATTTAAGGCTTTAATCTGTCTTGAATTAATTTTTGTATAAGGTATAAGGAAGGGATCCAGTTTCAGCTTTCTACATATGGCTAGACAGTTTTCCCAGCACCATTTATTAAATAGGGAATCCTTTCCCCATTTCTTGTTTTTGTCAGGTTTGTCAAGGATCAGATGGTTGTAGATGTGTGGTATTATTTCTGAGGGCTCTGTTCTGTTCCATTGGTCTATATCACTGTTTTGGTACCAGTACCATGCTGTTTTGGGTAGTGAGATGCCTCCAGCTTTGTTCTTTTGGCTTAGGATTGTCTTGGCAATGCATGCTGTTTTTTGGTTCCACATGAACTTTAAAGTAGTTTTTTCCAATTCTCTGAAGAAAGTCATTGGTAGTTTGATGGGGATGGTATTGAATCTATAAATTACCTTGGGTAGTATGGCCATTTTCACGATATTGATTCTTCCTATCCATGAGTGTAGAATGTTCTTCTATTTGTTTGTGTCCTCTTTTATTTCATTGAGCAGTGGTTTGTAGTTCTCCTTGAAGAGGTCCTTCACATCCCTTGTAAGTTGGATTCCTAGGTATTTTATTCTCTTTGAAGTAATTGTGAATGGGAGTTCACTCATGACTTGGCTCTCTGTCTGTTACTGGTGTATAAGAATGCTTGTGATTTTTGCACATTGATTTTGTATCCTGAGACTTTGCTGAAGTTGCTTATCAGCTTAAGGAGATTTTGAGCTGAGATGATGGGGTTTTCTAAATACACAATCATGTCATCTGCAAACAGGGACAATTTGACTTCTTCTTTTCCTAATTGAATACCCTTTATTATTATTTTGTCAAAGGCCTTTTCTGCATCTATTGAGATAATCATGTGGTTTTTGTCTTTGGTTCTGTTTATATGCTGGATTACATTAATTGATTTGCATACGTTGAACAAGCATCGCATCCCAGCCCACTTGATTATGGTAGATAAGCTTTTTGATGTGCTGCTGGATTCGATTTGCCAGTATTTTATTGGGGATTTTTGCATAGATGTCCCTCAGGGATATTGGTCTAAAATTCTCTTTTTTTGTTGTGTCTCTGCTAGGCTTTGGTATCAGAATGTTGCTGGCCTCATAAAATGAGTTAGGGAAGATTCCTTCTTTTTCTTTTGATTGGAATAATTTCAGAAGGAATGGTACCAGCTCTTCCTTGTACCTCTGGTAGAATTCGGCTGTGTATCTGTCTGTTCCTGGACTTTTTTTGGTTGGTAAGCTATTAATTGTTGCCTCAATTTCAGAGCCTGTTATTGGTCTATTCAGGGATTCAACTTCTTCATGGTTTAATCTTGAGAGGATGTGTGTGTCCAGGAATTTATCCATTTCTTCTAGATTTTCTAGTTTATTTGCATAGAGGTGTTTATAGTATTCTCTGATGGTAGTTTCCATTTCTGTGGGATCAGTGGTGATATCCCCTTTATCATTTTTTATTGCATCTATTTTATTCTTCTTTCTTTTCTTCTTTATTAGTCTTGCTAGCAGTCTACCGATTTTGTTGATCTTTTCAAAAAACCAGCCCTGGATTCACTGATTTTTTTGAAGGGTTTTTTGTGTCTCTATCTCCTTCAGTTCTGCTCTGATCTTAGTTATTTCTTGCCTTCTGCTAGCTTTTGAATGTATTTGCTCTTGCTTCTCTAGTTCTTTTAATTGTGATGTTAGGGTGTCAATTTTAGATCTTCCCAGCTTTCTCTTGTCGGCATTTAGTGCTATAAATTTTCCTCTACACACTGCTTTCAATGTGTCCCAGAGATTCTGGTATGTTGAGTCTTTGTTATCGTTGGTTTCAAAGAACATCTTTATTTCTGCCTTCATTTCTTTATGTACCCAGTAGTCATTCAGGAGCAGGTTGTTCAGTTTCCATGTAGCTGAGTGGTTTTGAGTGAGTTTCTTAATCCTGAGTTCTAGTTTGATTGCACTGTGGTCTGAGAGACACTTTGTTATAATTTCTGTTCTTTTACATTTGCTGAGGAGTGCTTTATTTCCAACTATGTGGTCAATTTTGGAATAAGTGTGATGTGGTGCTGAGAAGAATGTATATTCTGTTGATTTGGGGTGGAGAGTTCTGTAGATGTCTATTAGGTCCACTTGGTGCAGAGTTGAGTTCAATTCCTGGATATCCTTGTTAACTTTCTGTCTCTTTGATCTGTCTAATGTTGACAGTGGGATGTTAAAGTCTCCCATTATTATTGTGTGGGAGTCTAAGTCTCTTTGTAGGTCTCTAAGGACTTGCTTTATGAATCTTAGTGCTCCTGTATTGGGTGCATATATATTTAGGATAGTTAGCTCTTCTTGTTGTATCGATCCCTTTACCATTATGATGTAATGGTCTTCTTTTTTTCTTTTGATCTTTGTTGGTTTAAAGTCTGTTTTATCAGAGACTAGGATTGCAACCCCTGCCTTTTTTTGTTTTCCATTTGCTTGGTAGATCTTCCTCCATCCCTTTATTTTGAGCCTATGTGTGTCTCTGCACGTGAGATGGGTCTCCTGAATACAGCACACTGATGGGTCTTGACTCTTTATCCAATTTGCCAGTCTCTGTCTTTTAATTGGAGCATTTATCCCATTTACATTTAAGGTTAATATTGTTATATGTGAATTTGATCCTGTCATTATGATGTTAGCTGGTTATTTTGCTCGTTAGTTGATGCAGTTTTTTCCTAGCATTGATGGTCTTTATAGTTTGACATGTTTTTGCAGTGGCTGGTACTGTTTGTTCTTTTCCATGTTTAGTGCTTCCTTCAGGAGCTCTTGTAGGGCAGGCCTGGTGGTGACAAAATCTCTCAGCATTTGCTTGTCTGTAAAGGATTTTATTTCTCCTTCACTTATGAAACAGTTTGGCTGGATATGAAATTCTGGGTTGAAAATTCCTTCGTTTAAGAATGTCGAAAGTTGACCCCACACTCTTCTGGCTTGTAGAGTTTCTGCCGGGACATCCACTGTTAGTCTGATGGGCTTCCCTTTGTGGGTAATCCGATCTTTCTGTCTGGCTGCCCTTAACATTTTTTCCTTCATTTCAACTTTGGTGAATCTGACAATTATGTGTCTTGGAGTTGCTCTTCTCAGGGAGTATCTTTGTGGCATTCTCTGTATTTCCTGAATTTGAGTGTTGGCCTGCCTTGCTAGGTTGGGGAAGTTCTCCTGGATAATATCCTGCAGAGTGTTTTCCAACTTGGTTCCATTCTCCCCGTCACTATCAGGTACACCAATCAGGTGTAGATTTTGTCTTTTCACATAGTCCCATATTTCTTGGAGGCTTTGTTCATTTCTTTATACTCTTTTTTCTCTAAACTTCTCTTCTTGCTTCATTTCATTCATTTGATCTTCAATCACTGATACCCTTTCTTCCAGTTGATCAAATCAGCTACTGAAGCTTGTGCATTCATCATGTAGTTCTTGTGGCATGGTTTTCAGCTCCATCAGGTCATTTAAGGACTTCTCTATACTGGTTCTTCTGGTTAGTCATTTGTCTAATCTTTTTTCAATGTTTTTAGCTTCTTTGCAATGGGTTCAAACTTCCTCCTTTAGCTTGGAGAAATTTGATCATCTGAAGACTTCCCCTCTCAGCTCATCAAAGTCATTCTCCATCCAGCTTTGTTCTGTTGCTGGCAAGAAGCTGCGTTCCTTTGGAGTGGGAGAGGAACTCTGGTTTTTAGAATTTTCAGAATTTCTGCTCTGTTTTTTCCCCATCTTTGTGGTTTTATCTACCTTCGGTCTTTGATGATGGTGATATACAGATGGGGTTTTGGTGTGGATGTCCTTTCTGTTTGTTAGTTTTCCTTCTAACAGTCAGGACCCTCAGCTGCAGGTCTGTTAGAGTTTGCTGGAGGTCTACTCCAGATCCTGTTTGCCTGGGTATCAGCAGCAGAGGCTGCAGAAGAGCAAATATTGCTGAACAGCAAATGTTGCTGCCTGATCGTTCCTCTGGAAGCTTCATCTCAGAGGTGTACCCAGCCGTGTGAGGTGTCAGTCTGCCCCTACTGGGAGGTGCCTCCCAGTTAGGGTACTCAGGGGTCAGGGACCCACTTGTCGCGGCACTCTGTCCATTCTCAGATCCCAAACTGTATGCTCGAGAACCACTACTCTCTTCAAAGCTGTCAGACAGGCACATTTAAGTCTGCAGAGGTTTCTGCTGCCTTTTGTTCGGCTATGCCCTGTCCCAAGAGGTGGAGTCTACAAAAGCAGGCACGCCTCCTTGAGCTGCCGTGGGCTCCACCTAGTTTGAGCTTCCCAGCCACTCTGTCTACCTACTCAAGCCTCAGCAATGGCGAGCGTCCCTCCCCAAGCCTTGCAGCTGCCTTGCAGTTCAATCTCAGACTGCTGTGCTAGCAATGAGCGAGGCTCTGTGGGCATGGGACCCTACGAACCAGACGCGGAATGTAATCTCCTGGTGTGCTGTTTGCTAAGACCATTGGAAAAGTGCAGTATCAGGGTGGGAGTGACCTGATTTTCCAATTGCCATCTGTCACAGCTTCCCTTGGCTAGAAAAGGAATTCCCTGACCCCTTGCATTTCCCGGGTGAGGTGATGCCTCACCCTGCTTTGGCTCATGCTCAGTGGGCTGCACCTACTCTTCTGCACCCACTTGGGGCTTTCCAACAAGCCCCAGTGAGGTGAACCTGGTACCTCAGTTGGAAACGCAGAAATCACCCATCCTCTGTGTTGCTCATGCTGGGAGCTGTAGACTGTAGCTGTTCCTATTCAGCCATCTTGCACACAGGTTAGATGTTAAAGTCTGATCCTAAGTCCATTTATTTATAAGGACAATGTAACATTTATATAAACAATGTATAAACATCTATGTGGAGCTAACATCACTTTGGTTTCTATCATAAACATGTACTTCTTTTTTTAAGCACATTCAATGTTTTTGAATATATGGGATTTTATATGATCTGGAAACAACCTGGAAATGAAGGACAAATGTTACAAATTGTCATGGGGCCAAAAAACAGCACTATGCCTATGACTAATTTAACTGCATAACTGCTGACACCATCTGTTGGCAGTGATACTCTGCTGAGATGAGGCTAAGGTGATACTCTTACACAAACATATAGTTTTGTTGGTCTCTCTCCACACTCCTAAATGCAAAGTTAGTTTATAAAGGAGCTTCTGTTTTACAGTCTTTATTCCCAATGCTCCCATCTCTAACATATGTCAAAGTAAATGTGGCCAGTTAAACAAAGGGAAAGAAGGGAATTTCATACCATTAATGACCTCTTCCTAATTTCTGTTTGTTCAACCTGGAAAAGAAGAAGGCAAATAGGTGGATACTGAGATGTTAACACAACTCGGACTATTGATAGGCATCCCTTACCTTAGCTGCTGTCACCAGCCTACAGTAATATGGGGAAACGGTAGCTCATCTTTCTATGCTGCTTTATTCATTCACTATCTCCCCAAATAGAATATATCTCCGCAAATAGAATATAACTTTCTTAAGGGAAGGAGTTTCACCTGTATTGTTCATCTCTGTACCTCATACATAGAAGGATACAGAGTATCCATGTAATAAAGGAAGAAAAGAAAGAAAAGAAAGGAGGAAGGAAAGAAAATATAGGAAAAAGAATGGAAGAAATGAATGTATTGATGTTTATCACAGTCTTTAACAATTATATTTTCTGCTATGCTCTAATACAACAAAAAATTGTAGTTGACAGATGACACAAGAGAACATAGTTCTCTGCATAAAGATTTTCAAGAAACTTATTTTTTATTTTATTTTTTATTTTTTGAGACAAAGTCTCGCTCTTGTCTCGCTCTTGGAGTTCAATGGTGTGATCTCAGCCCACTGCAACCTCCACCTCCCGAGTTCAAGTGATTCTTCCACCTCAGCCTCCCAAGTAGCTGGGATTATAGGTGTCTGCCACCACACTCAGCTAAATTTTGTATTTTTTTTCTTTTTTAATGGAGACGGGGTTTCACCATGTTGACCAGGCTGGTCTCAAACTCCTGACCTCAGGTGATCCACCCACCTCACCCTCCCAAAGTGCTGGGAGTATTACAGGCATGAGCCACCGCACCCGGCCAAGAAGCTTTTAATTTCTCAAGTCAGTTGTCATCTTTATGAGAAAAAAAGGACTTTTCCTCTCTTGTAAATAAATTTGCACTCATAAACCCAAGATAACTGCTAGCAAAACCACTTGCTTATTTTTCTGGTATTTAAGTAAATGTGTATGTGTATAATGGGTGTATAAATCAGAAACTAATGGAACTGATTACCTGCAAGTGATGGATGAAAACAGAATGGAAGGAATAGGGAAGGCAGTGAGACCTCCTGAGTGTATCTTGTAATATACATTTTACTTTTGAAGTAATATTTTGTATATTTTAAGAAGTACAATTATATCTACAAGGATGAAAAAGCCTAAAATTGAATGTAAACAAAAACAAATGAAGCTAAAATTTTTAATATCAAATTTTAACATAAGCACCAAAAATGAATCAATTCAAGCAACTTCTGAACATAGTACACTATATGTATGTAGTATACACCCTCAGAACTGCAAGGAAATGTTGGATTTTACTTAGCTGGTTTGTTCTTGATACTAATATAAATATACTGATTCTGAAATAAATTTATTTTTGTTATAAAATAGAGCAAACGATTAAATTTAAATTCATCGATGTTTGAACCAGAGTTCTTACTACGGAAAGGAAAATACAATAAGGAAATGAAGAAGGAGAGGAGGAATGTGGTGTGGAAATGGAATAGGGAATATCTGTACAAGCTAATATATTTTTAAAACTTATATATTTGTTAGCTTTATCACTAAAAGATTCTAGAAATAATGACAACTCAGTGGCAATGAACACATTTAGCATTCAAGTCTCTCCTTCCTACTTCCCACTAAAAGGAACCAAAGATCTGTAGAGACAAGACCAATTCCAGATCTGAAGCAGTAAAAGTACAGTGTGAGCATGGAAGATCTTATGCTAGAAAGAAAGTGCTCAAGAATGAATGGCAACATGTCAAAAGGTCACAAGAGGCAGCTTGAAGGTATCGTTTTGATGCTCAAATTGTCTCACATTCAAAATTCTAATGTGAAAGAGAATACATTAAATGTTTAAAGTCAAGTTGAGTTCCAGCTTCTTCAGATGTAGAAAGTTGGAAAGTGTCATTCCAACCCGAAGATCAAGTGAATGTTACATATTGTATAAAGGCATCATTTTCTTGAACTCATCTAAGAGCTATGTTTTCCAATGTTAAAAATGGATGCTTCCAGGAAGAGACGGTTAATGAGCCGTGGGTTGCCTTTGGCAGAGCACAGAGGAAGATGAGGTTATTATACAAGTGAATAAGATTTAAGGTAAAATTTTAAATGAATTGCTAAAAGTTGAGTATGGGCAAGTCTGAAAATACAGAGCCCCTGAAAGCCTCAGGTACAAGGGACACTTACAAGCACTTTCAGGCTACTCTGCACAGACCCCAGTGGGCACTTGGGAGGAAGACTGGCGCAAGGTAGAGAATGTAGAATGTCTCCCTCACCAGGTAGCCAGGAGAAGGACAGCAACTTCTACTGAAGAGACTTGACAAATTGTTTGAGACCCGGATCTTTAGGAAAACAAAAATCTATAAAGGATATTATTGGGACAATTGTAGAAGTTTGAATATGGAATTTACATAAGAACTGTTCAATATTTTCAATATAATAGTGGTCTTCTGGTTTCGTAGTGCTATGGTATAATATAAAATACATTTAGTCTTTGTCACTGACTCTTGTCACAAAGCTCTTAAAATTCTTGGAATTTCCTGGGTAATAGGAGTGTCTTTGTTATTCATAACACCCTTTGCCTAAGTTTTTGCTAATGAGGTGGCTTAGGGTGGGGCTCTAGGATAACCTATGAAGGGGCTGGTTGCTAGGAAGACCTAGGGATTAGAGGATTAGAGTTGGAACTTTCAGTCCCACCACCCAACCTCCAGAAAAGGGTGTGAGGGGGCCAGGAGGCGAGGAGGCTGGAGACTAAGCTGTTTAAAAACTCTTAAACACTTGGAGGTGCTAGGTGGCATGCCTGAAGAGAGCATGGAAGCTCCACACCCCTTCCTCCATATCATGCCCCATGCATTTCTTCATGTGGCTATTAATCTGTATCCTTTATAAATCCTTCATAAGAAACCAGTAAATGTACATAAAATATTTCCCTGGGTTCTATGAGTGATCCTAGCAAATTATCAAACCCAAGAAGGTAGGGATAGGAACCTCGATTTATAGCTAGTCAGTCAGAGGCACGGGCTACAACCTGGAATTTGTGATTGGCATCTACAGTAGGAGCAATCTTGTGGCAGTGAGCCCTTTACCTGCGGTATCCAGTGCTCTCCAGGTAATGTCAGAATCGTGGTGAATTATAGGACATCCAGCTTGCAGTTAGAGAGTTGGAGAATTGCTTGGCATGTGGGGAATAATCCCTACATATGTGGTCACAGAAGTGCTCTGTACAATGGGGAAAGGAAAGTCTGTTCAATAAATGGTGTTGCAAAAACTGAATATTCACATGCAGAAGAATGAAATTAGACCCTCATCTCACATCAAACATAAAAATCAACTCAAACTGCATTGAAGACTTAAATGTTTAAGACCTGAAACTGTAAAACTACTGAAAGAAACCATAGGGGAAAGCTTCATGACATTGGTCTGGGTGAAGATTTTTTGGCTATGACCACAAAAGCACAGGCAACAAAGCAAAAATAAACAAATTGAATGGCATCAAACTAAAAAGCTTCTGCACCACAAAGGAAACAATCAAGAGAATGAAGATACTATCTATAGAATGGGAGAAAATCTTTTGCAAACCATATATTTAATAATGGGTTAACATCCAAAAATATACAAGGAACTCAAACTACTAAATAGAAAACAAATAACCCAATTTAAAAATGGGCTAAGGACCTGAATAGACATTTTGAAATATGACGTACAAATGGTCAACAAGTAAATGAAAAAATCCGCCAAATTCACTAATCATCAGAGAAATGCAAATCGAAAACACAATGAGATATCACCTCATACCTGTTAGAATGGCCATTATAAAAAGATGAAAGCTAACAAGTATTGGTAAGGATATGGAGAACAGGGAACACCTGTACACTTTTGGTGGGAATATAAATTAGTATACCCATTATGGAAACTTCAAAACTTTCAAAAAGACTTTAAAAAATTCAAAATAGAACTACCATATGATCCAGCAATCCCACCATCGGGTATATATCCAAAGAAAATGAAAAAATGAAATCAGTATTATGAGAAACACACTCACCTGTCCAAACCCAAACAATGTACTCAGAGACACAAAGAATAGCGGAAGTGAGACTTTTCATGGCGGTCTTGCAAGATCTGGTGTCTGGTAGGCAAGCACACCTGGGGCAGTTACAGCAGGCAATTTATTTCTTAGCACACAAGTCCCTCCTCCCAGTTCCTCACTGGTTGAGCACTGAGGTTACAATCTTCCTGGACGTCGCCCAAGTTTCATTATCCCCTTATAAGGTCATACCCAGGTCCCCTTCCCTGCTTAAGTTTTGATTTCTCAATAATGAAACTTTATTCCCTTTATGGGCTGACTCCTCCTCTACATTATGTTTGCTTATTGCGACTTTCTAGGTGCATGAGCCGTGCAGTTTGTTACGCCCGCAGGCTGGCTGCCAGTGCTTAGATTTATCATGCCTTGCAAATGGACCATTAAAATATCTTCTCACAGTATGTCAAGAGACTCCCTACTGTAACAACTGGACAAATGGATAAAGAAAATGTGGCATATATACACAATAAGATACTATTCAGACTTTAAAAAGAGAGGAAATTCCTGTCATTTGCAACAAAATGGATGAACCTGGAAGACATTAAATGAAATAAACCAGGCACAGAAAGATAAATATCACATTATCTCACTTAGGTGTGGAATCTAAAAAAATTGAACACAATAGAAACAGAGAGTAGAATGGTGGTTACCAGGAGTTGGGGGAGCAGGGTGGTTTGGGAGATATTGGTCAAAGGATAAAAACCTACAGTTAGAAGGAGTAAGATCAAGAGATCTATTGTACAACACAGTGACTATAGTTAATAACAAATTCTTGAAGATCACCAAGAGAGTGGATTTTTGGCACTCTTGCCACAAAAAAAAATGGTAAGTATGTGATATAATGCATATGTTAATTAGCTTGATTTAACCATTCCACAGTGTATACATATTTCAAAACCTCGTGCTGTACACCATAAATATATACAGTTTTAAAACTGTCTTCTAAAACAAAAAGAAGTATTACGTTCTGTGTTGAGTGTGAAAGTACAGAGGAAAAAGTAATTTGTTTTTTCCCTTTACAAGTGTTTGTGTGGTCATGTTCTTGTTTTTAGGAGATACACTGAGGAATTTAGAAGTAAAGTATAATGATGTCCACAGCTTATACCTAACTAGTTCAGATAAAATGAGTGTGTATATGGATGGAGAGAAAGCAAATGTGGCAAAATTTTACTAATTGGTGAATATAGTATACAGTGTATGTGTGTTCATTGTATTAACAAATCTTTCAATATTCCTGTAGATTGTAGCAGAGAATAAGGATCCATTAAGATTTTAGGTTCAGGTGCTATTTGATTTTTAAAACTTTTTATTGAAGTATAACAGCTATAATATGTGTATAACATTTATACAGAGAAGTAAACAAATTATGGGTACACAGTTGGATGATTTTTACAAACTGAACACAGCTGTATAATCAGTATCTAGGTAAAAGAGAAAGTACATTACTAGGACCCCAGAAGCCCACTTATAAAGCAAACATATATGTGCTCGGTAGATCCTGTTGCTTTGCATCAATAGATTGGGTAGGAGTGATACCAGTGGGCTGGGGGAGGTCCCGAAATGCCAGTGGGACCTCGACCCCAACCAGTATCCAGGCTCTTGACACTACTTTGAGAATGAATTCAAGGATGAGTCAGAAAACAGGGAAAGTATGGAGATTTATTGCAAAGTGAAAAGTACACAAGGAAGGGAAGAGTGGGCATACTATAGAGAGAGTCACACACAGGGGAGTTTGGGGCTGCTAGCTTTAAGAGTTTCTTTAACCAAAGGGTAGAATATTCATGAAGATTTCTGAAAAAATATGGAGATTTCTGGGAACTGTGGTGCCACTCATTTTTACAACAAAAATGAGTGTTCCCAGAACTGTCATGGTACTGATGGGTGTGGGTTTAGTATGCTAATACGCACATAATGAGATCCTAGGTGAATCCTCAGTCAAATCCAGTGCTGTGGTGGGTCCAGTCAGTCTTAGCCAACTTGACCTACACCTTGGTTTTTCAGGATCTTGTCAGCCCCTAGCTTCTGCAGTTATTTTAGCAGTTTCCTTTTGCTAGTCATGTGAAACTGCCGCCTGGAATTTGCTGTTTTCCTGTGATCACCCTGTATTATTCCTGTCTTGGGAAAAATGGTTATACACATGAGCCAAGAAGGAGATAAGTGCAACTTTCCTTACCTGTGTACATACTGCCCACTAAAGGAGGCCAGTTGGCCACATGTACTAACAGAAAGACCTAGAAGAAAGAACATCCAATTACTAGGTGTACCAGAAGGTGATAATACCCAACTTTTACTTTTGATAAGTATATTTTATTTTCTTCAGTGTGGCATTTGCTTATGATCAATGAAGCTGAGCTCATTCTCATATGTTCATTGGCCACTTGGATATTCTCTGTCCAAGTAAAACCTTATTTTTGTATTAGGTTATTTGTCTTTTTCATATATACATATATACATTCCTATCACACAAATGAATTTTTAAAATCTATATATATTTTAATTTATATATTATATATAAATTATATATTATATAAATAATATATAGTATATTACATATTAATTATATAATATATTATATTATATATAGTATGTTATATTATATATAATATATATGTTATATTATAATAATGTATATTATATATTACATACTATATGTTATACAATATATCATATCATATACATATGTTATATATTATATAGTATATAATATATATTATGTTATATAATATATAATATAATTAAATATATAATATATATTTTGTCCACAGTTCCTGGCTCATAACTCCTTTAGCCTTTGTTATAGTCTCATAAATCCCATAGCGTTTGTTACAGTCTTTTGTTATAGTTTTGGGATGTTTTAGGCTTCAGGAGCAGGCCCCAGGAAACAGAATCTCTCTCTCTCTAATTTTATCCCGGCCTCCTTTTACCTGCCCAAAACAGGACTCTAATCTGAATGTGGGTCAAAAGACCCTTATTCCAGAAAAGGTCCCACCCCATACTCTGGAGGAAGGAATGCTGCACAGAAGGGTCAAGAAGAATCTGAACAGACGGGTCTTGCTGGGTTTCCCCACTCAGTCTTCTAGGACGAGATCGTACTCTTTTTGTCCAGTCACATGTCTACGAAGTTGTCAATCATGCCTATATAATGAAGCCTCCATAAAAACCCAAAAGGACAGGGTTTAGTGAGCTTCCAGATAGTTGAATACATGGAGGTTCCTAAAGGGTGGTGCTCCCAGGGAGGGCGTGGAAGCTCCACACACCTTCCCCTCCTCTCCTTTTGCATCTCTTCATCTGTATCCTCTGTAATATCCTTTATAATAAACCAGTAAATGTAAGTGTTTCCTTGAGTTCTCTGAGCCACTCCAGCAAATTAATCAAACCCCAAGAGGGGGTCATGGGAACCTTGACTTGAAGCTTGTTGGTCGGAAGTTCCAGAGGCCAGAACTTGAGACTGGTATCTGAAAGTGGGTATTCTTGGGGACTGAGCCCTCAACCTGTGAGATCTGATGCTATCTCCAGGTAGATAGTGTCGGAACTGAATGGGAGGACACCTAGTGGTGTCCACTGGGGTACTGATTGCCCACTTGGTGGTGGGAACAGCCCCTTCACACACACATTTGGTCCCAGAAGTCTTCTGTGTTAATGATTATTGTGGTGTGAGAGCAGAGAAAAACACTGTAAAATGTTAGAGCTTTTCCCAATTTGCATTATTCTTTACATAATCTGGCTTTAAGTCCTTCATTGATTATCTGTATTACAAATATTTTCCCTACACCATGGGTGGTAGTTTTACCCATTTAATGGTGTCCTTTAATACACAATGCTTAAAGTTCAATTTATCAATCTTTTTCTTTACATGGTTAAGAAATTTTGCCCATGTCACAGTCATGAAGAAATTATCCTATATTTTCTTCTAGAAACTTTGTTTTACCTTTCACTTTTGGATCTGCAACCCATTTATAATTTATTTTTTTGTATGGTGAGAGGTGGGGTACAAATTTATTTTTCCCTGTCTGGGTATCTAATTGATCCAACACCAATTATTAAGAAGATTATTCTTTCTCTACTGCACTGCAATGTCATCTTTGTTATAAATCAGGTAACCATACACGTTTAGGCCTAATTCTGGACTTTCTTTTCTCTTCCATTGCTCTATTTGTCAATCCTTGTGCCACTACCATACTGTCTCAATTATTACAGCTCTTGGCATCTGATAATACAAGTCCACAAGCTTTGTTTTTCTTTAAGAGTGCCTTAGCTATGCTTGGCTTTTTGCCTTTCCATCTAAGTTTTAGAATTTGATTGCCAATTTCCAAAACCAAAATTTTGCATGGACTGTCATTTAAATTTGATTACATTTTTAAAGGTAGTGTTCTCTTTTCATCTGTTTTTTTAGGTGAAATATTTGTTGAACCTCTTTGTATACTTTTTCCTATGGTAGAGACTGGTGGAAGTTCAAGTGGTTTTGAAATATTTTTGTGTTTAACTGTGTTCAGTTAAAATATAACTATCCTAGAAAAGAGACATTATTCAAGTAAAACCCACTGATTCATATTAATCCTGACCTTAACTCTCCACTCTGAGTGGAGACACTTCATATACAGAATAGTCAAGGCAAATAATGATGAGCGAGAAAAGAGAATCAGAGTTCACATGAAACTTGCTAAAATCAGACATCTCTGCAATTCCAATCAATATATTTTTCTCCCTTTCATTTTGCTCCTTTACATTGTGTTGAAAGGTAACAAAAGTAAGCTGCGTCTCTGCATTATCACTTGTTTTGAAGGTCATGGCTACTGTCAACTTCTCTGAGGAACAGCCCCTCATCTGCACTGCTGTTCTGTATTATTATGACCTGTGCATCTTCACTTTCTCTTTCCTCTTCATTTTCACGTTTCACTTGCTGCTCCTCAGTTTGCTCTGTGTCATTTCAGTGTTGTGTCTGAGTGACAAATGAGTGTTCAACCCTCTTTCTTTTCAGGAGATTGTTATAGTCTCTAAAAACCCAAGAAGTGCCATAGTACACTTGTGAAACTGATGGCAATATTGTCAAGCCTATGAAAATTTCTATCCACAAGAGAATAAAGAAAATAAATCTTTGTCAACAGGCTTCCTTGTCCATTAGATTGAGAATTTCATGCCAGCCACATTTAAAATCTTGTATGGGCCGGGCGCGGTGGCTCAAGCCTGTAATCCCAGCACTTTGGGAGGCCGAGACGGGCGGATCACAAGGTCAGGAGATCGAGACCATCCTGGCTAACCCAGTGAAACCCCGTCTCTACTAAAAAATACAAAAAACTAGCCGGGCGAGGTGGCGGGCGCCTGTAGTCCCAGCTACTTGGGAGGCTGAGGCAGGAGAATGGCGTGAACCTGGGAGGCGGAGCTTGCAGTGAGCTGAGATCCGGCCACTGCACTCCAGCCTGGGTGACACAGCGAGACTCCATCTCAAAAAAAAAATAAATAAATAAAATAAAATAAAATAAAATAAAATCTTGTATGATATTAATACTAATCAGTGTTTATTAACATCCAGACATGTTCACAACTGTTGTAGCAGCTGAGTGCCTGTAAGTTAAATTGATTTTAGTCCTTAGATACCCATTAACAGCACTGCTTCACATTTTCATAATGAAATACAGTTGTTTGGGGGTGTTTATGAAATGACATCTATTTGACTTATAAGTAACCTTGACTAGGAAGTCTCTGTGTGTTAGAATGCAAATGATCACCTCCCCCACTTTGATTGCCACATTGCAGCTGTATATTCCCATTTCCAAACCGTAAGAGACAAAGATCTGGAAAGACAACAAAGTTAGAGTCTGTCAGCCTACAGCTAATAGCGAAGATAGTGTTCAGACTTGCTTTCAACCAGATCAACCATGAGTCCGCTAAGGGGACTGTGTGAGGATGTAGTGAAGAAACCTCAGGAGGTGTTCTGAATTCAAAAGAAGAAGAAAAATCAGGCTCAGAATGCTGGCAACCTGTTCGCAGGCACATTTTAACCCTGAAGAACCTTGGAGTCTGACCTGCCTTCAGTGAGTCAAGATATTCAATCAAAGCAAGCCCCAGAGCTGTAGGGAGAAGAAAATACCACCCCTGGTTTTCTACCCCAAATGCAATTTAGAGTTGATTGAGAGGTTTGCTGAAACCAACCTGGTTGAAGACCCCTGAGTCTTGACACCTCTCTGATTCTCTGAAGAAGTTTGCATAGAGGGAGTAGAAGTTTTGACAGAGTGTTCTCTGCCTCCATGATATTCCCTTTAGGGCACACTTATTTGAAGAGAATGTGTTTTGCTCTAGGCAGAGTGCAAGTACATTGGCCAAGAACAGATAGCCCCAAGTGTGGCTCTTTCCTACAAGGGGTGAAGAGTGAGGAGAAATAGTCTGAGAGGGTTCCCACCTCAAGTCAGGCCCACTTTTGACTTACAGCTTTCTGATTTTTAGCTTGAGAATTGCATTTACTTTAAGTGTAACAGTAGGCCCAACAATTTTTGTGCTTCAATGTTTTATAATTCAAGGTTGAGTCACAATGTCCCTTGCCTAGGTATTGCAAAGCAAGTTTATAGTAGTGCCTACTTTGTTTTCCAGGGGGACTTTTAATACACCAGATTCTTTGTGTAATATTAAAGGGGAATATTTGTATAAGAGGACGGGTTTCCATTGGTCGCCATGGCTACAGGACTATCTGAATGCTGATGTTCTAAGTTTTTCCATCTTTATAGGCAATAATACTTTGTTTCCACATACTTTAAACTTTTTTTCAGGGAATTTTATGAAAAGGAGACAGATGAATGACTATAGTACTCAGTAGGAAATGTAAATCACACTTGGAATAATACAGATAGTAGAAAACATGGCAGAAAATGGAAGGTAAGAAAATGTGTAACATAGAACTGAAACAGCGTGTGTGCATCAGGAAGAGGTCCAGTAGAAGTAATCTCACAGAAAGGAAAAGGACAAAATGCTTTCTCTGCAAAGAAGAATGGAGGTGTTGCTTTTTGGAACTGGGGAGAGTCACCCTAAAATAATGTAAAAACAAGAAGAAGAATTCCATAGAGAATGCATGGACAATTTTTGTGGCTCTCCATCCTAGGTACTTGCCCACTCCACCACATACCACCCACATTACATACACTATACTTGAAAGATTGAGCAATCTCAACGTGGGAAAAGTTTACCAATGCTTCAAGGCTATTCGTGGTCATTGCCTTCAGTGTTGTTCCTGCCCTGCCCTTGCCTTGATCTCTGCTTCTATCAGACTCTTGCCACTTGCCTCTGCACCTTCAACTTCTGTCCTACCTCTAACCCTTTGGCCTTGATTTTTCCACATTTTTCCTGCAGAGCATAAGCTGGCGTGTTTGTCCCTTGGCTGCGTAAGCCCTGGGCTCCCTCAGTCAAACCCTCAGACCCATACCAGCAATTGGAGCAGTGGCCCAGCCAGCCAAACCATCATTTACTTCCTATATGAGATCTTCAGTCTACATTTCTTTTTCTACATGGAACTCACCAGGAAGCCTAGGAGACACACAGAGTTTTTCCTGAGGGGTGTGTGTGTGTGTGTGTGTGTGTGTGTGTGTGTGTGTGTTGGGGTTTTTCTTTTTTGGTATTTCTCTATGTGACTTTCATTTGCTGTCATGACCCATGGTGTCTTCATGATTTTCAATGAAGGGAGGAATTATATGGGTTCCCCTGGACTAGAACTTTAGTATTTTTTTGAGGATTATGATCATGTATTTCCTAGCATTACTATTATTCTCTATTATTAAATTCCTTGCTCATGCAAACAGGAAAAGAGAAGAGAAGACTGTGGAACTGGAAATACTGAGGAGAAACTTATATTAGTTGAGTTATGAGTAATTTGCTTCCAAAGACATAATATTTCCATATAGCACATACTCTAAAAATCAAGCAGACCCAAGGTAGGAAAGATTTACTGATACCTACTTTCTTAAAGTCATATAACCAAAATTGAAATATGTAATGAAAAGAACACAGAGTCAGCTAGGTCAGATTCTAGTTCACTCACTCTCTTCGTAGAAATTTGAGCAATTTAAATAGTGTCAGCCTCAATATCCTCACCTGTAAAAATGGAAATAATAATTCCTAACAAGGTTTTCTAGGACTCTATGAGATAATGTATATGAAAATCTTTTACACTGAGACCTGGCCCCAGATAGACACGCAGTAAATATTTATTCCCTTTCCCTTTACCATCTTTGTGGATGCCAAATGAAAAAGTTGATGCACTTTAATTTATTGTCCACCATCTTGTGGGGATAACAGTTATCTGAGCACATTAGAATGACTTTGTTGTACATTACCACTGAATTATTCTCTGCCAGGTGTCTCAAATCATTAGTCCCTTTTTCTTCAATCATGAGACTGTATGATATGTGTATTTCATAAATTAAAGTTGTCCTTAAACTGCATCTACTAAAAAGGATAGATCTTTAAAACATGTTCTAAATGTACCTGAAGAACAATATCCAACAGAGAAGGGCAGCAGTCCCAGGAAAATATTTTGTTGGAATGAGAGGCTGGAGGTCTGGCTGAGGCCAGCTGACATGTAACCAAGCTTTGCGGCCCTTCCCCTCTGGTGGCTTCAGATCCCCTATACCTTCACCTCACAGAGCGGTCCACAGCTAGAAGGGGCACTCATTGGTCCCCTGACCACACAGCAAGTCACTGCTCCCATTTTCTGTCTCTGGCTTGTACTCCAAGCATGGTACACTGGACTTCCCAAATGCAATCTGCTCTCTTGGTTGCTGTTGACAATTAAGGTTTTACAGCCTGAAGTAATTTGTTTGAAGAGGGAGTCGCAGCAGCTTTGGGTGTCCTTTGCTGTGATTGGTGGCATGGGCTTTCAGCCTCTATAGTAATGCACAACAGATGCTGAGGAACATCTTGTTCTAAGTAACACCACGTTGGAAATGGAGAACCAGCCTCCACAGTCATTTGTACAGTCTTTTGTATGAATGAATTTCCCATTTTGAGGTAGGCAGATGACACTTTTATCTAAAAACAATTTAGCTTTCTTTCTTTGGGAGGAGGGGCTAGATCTACAAACAGAATACAAAAGAGGTTATGGAGACAGGGAGAAGGTCTGGGTGGAAGGAGATGAACCAAACCAAACAAAGCAATTAAGTGAGGAATTTGCACCCACCTGTTTTTTGTACAATGATAACACAATAACTATTTCTTTCCATGAACACTTACTCCTTTAATTTGGCTTCACCCAGTGTTCATAATAAAGAAGGATGGGGAAAACCAAAAGTTTTATTTGTATTTATCACATGATCAAATTGCTGGGCATTTGAGCTGCTTGGGAAACAGGATAGCTGCCTGGATGAGAAGTGAGAGCTCTTCTGAGACCAGCAGCCATGAGTAATTTAGACTGGTTGTCCACTAACTGAACTCACAGCTGTACCCAACCCAGCAGCAGATGCTGTGGTCCTTGATCTGTTGTCAAGACTGAGGTGGTGTCAGGTTGCACTCTGCTTAGTTATGGCATTTCAATCACAAAGGGAATAGTGAAGGGAAAAGGCGGTGTTTTAAACTTCGTTTCAGGTAAGCTCTCAAAGGATGGCACTGTGGGGAGAGAATTAGAAGCCTGAACCATCAAATCTAGTATTGTTTCCTGTGAATTCTGAGTTATTTATGTTGCCTTTCCCAAATTTTCCTTCTTCTGCTATTTTTCTCTGGGAATTCCCAGAATTTATTTAAGGAAGGAGGGAGTATGTTCCCTGGACTTCCCCCAGGCCTTCTCCTGGACATTTCTGTGCGTTTCACAGACACAGAGAAGAGGGCTAGGCCCCTGCCTTAGGATATTTCTAGGTACTCCTCTGACTACATCTTCCTCATAACCTGTTATTTCCTTTCCAACTGAACATGTGGTTGGACATTCTAAATAAATATAGGTTTATATATAAACTATTCCAATACTTAAATTCATTCTTAAGGAAGTGGCTTGAATTCAACTTGAAAATTATGATGTGTTTATGTCTTAGCAAAAAAAGAATAGAGTAACAAGATCTTTGAGTCTATAATACGACTAACCTGGGTGTGAAGTGGTGTCGAGGGACCCTCTGCAGAGCTGGCAATAGAAGTGAAGGAGCAGACACCCTCATACAACCAGGTCTCTAACTTCCAGGATGAGTGTGCAAGGTGGGTGGTAATATTGTCCCAATAGCTGTTTCTCCTCTGAAGAATGACCTGTTCCTCTTTCTACTGATAATTCTAAGAGAAGGATGAGAAGAGAAGAGAAAAGGAAGAAAGTTGTGTGTTAGTTTGCTAGAGCTGTGTTAGTCTGCTACAGCTGCCATCACAAATACCACAGACGAGGAGGCTGAAACAACAGAAATTAATTTCCTCATAGTTCTGGAGGCTTCCTCATAGTCCAAGATCAAGGTGGCAGGGTTGGTTTCACTCTGAGGTCTCTCTCCGTGTCTTATAGATGGCCATCTTCTTTCCTCTGTCGATGTTACTTGTGTCCTAATCTCTTCTTATAAATATGTCAGTCATACTGGACTAAGGCCCACCCTAACAAATCATCCATTTTAACTTAATTACGTCTTTAAAGATCCTATATCCAAATACAGTTCCATTCTGAGGCACTGAGGATTAGGCCTTCAAGATAGGAATGTGAGAGTGAGTGGCATAATTTAGCCCATAATAGGCCATAAAGGAAGAAGTAGGATAATGGCATGTTCTTTATGACACAACCCCTTTCCCAAGGTCTTCCTATTATTACCAACAACCATGCATCCTCCTTGCTGTCATATATCAATCTGGAAACAATAAAATTGTTCTATTTGAGGGCAAGAACGAGAAAAAATGGGTCTTGGGGTCTAATAAGAGAAAAACCTACTTAGTGTCAGGTGCCCTAAAAAAAAAAAAAAAAAGTTTGTAAAGAATAATTAGTGGGCTGAGGTTTCCTGTCTCCTAATTTTGCAAAGGGTTTACATTTTGTTAGGTTAATATGTAGGGAAGGGGAACTACTACCTACAACTTAGTTGTGGACCAGAACTCCCTTGTCTCTCCACTAATGTGACAGAAAAACTGTGAAATTTATAAATAAAGAAATTATTTGTAAAGAAGAAACATATAGCCTTGTTAGCCATTGGCAGCCATGCCACTACCATGAGGGAAGCCAGCCTGAAACCCAGACCAACACAGGGAAGGGGCACAGCCAAGTGCTCCAGAGAAATGGAGCCAGAGCCCTGATCAAACCAGGCTTAAAGCCACTTGACCACCAAACGGTTTGTTTTTGGAGAGCTGGGGTCTCACTGTGTTGCAGGCTGTTCTCATACTCCTGGCCTCAAGGGATCCTCATGCATCAGCCTCCCAAAGTGCTGGTATTACCAGTGTGAGCCAAACTGTGTATTACATGAGCCAATAAAGCACTTTCAGTGCTTAAGCTGAATGTTCTGTTACTCTGCATGTTCTGTTACTTCCAACCAAACACATCTTAATGGACCCAGAATGTGTTCCCAAGAATGAGTTGAAAGTTACAGACTGTAAATTGCCAGAGTCACTGAGTGAAAATTAGGTAGAAGGTAGTGAACCTTTATTCTAGTCTGGGAAATTGACAATCATTGCCATGTGATAGCACATCAGCTGGTTAAACACAGGGATTGTGACCACATGCCCACTGAGGCTATAGCACTAGAAAACTTGGTAAAGAAAACTCAGTGAGTTAGAATGCCTGTGATCTTCAGAAGGATCATAAAATAAAAAGGCAAGCTTAGTCTTAACAGAGCTTGTACAAAAACAAAGAAAGATGGAGCATGGATTTTCTAAGAGAAGCCTTCACTGGAAACCTGGAGTCATAGTATTGGAAAAGCCTAGAGAATTACAGAGAAAGGTATATGACCCCAGTCAACATCACCTGAACACCCCCACATAAATGATGTAAACTGTAATTTATCTGGCATGCTCAAACCAGTTTGAGTTGGGTTTTCAGTTGTTTACTAATCTTCCAAGGAATATTTACTTACTTTTAGTTACTTTCTTTAAACCAATACAAGGCCTAAAATGTGTCATTGTTGCTTAACATTTATTCCATTCTGTTGTTCCTGCCTCCTCCAGGATATTCAAGGTTTTACTATTTTTCTTTTTGGTGTCTGGTTTCTGCTTAATCTGAAAAGAAGAAGGATGAGCTAAATGCTGACACTATTTGGGTAAAGCGACTTCTTAAACTACATAATATCAAATCGGGATTCAGAAAATAAACCTGAGCATTTGTACTTTGGTAATGCATTAATAGCCTAACCATGATAAAGCTATTATCTACACTAGTTCAGAACAGATCCAGCCACTGAATGGTGAACTAGCAATCTCTTCTTTATGTCAGATTATAATTGCTGGCTTGTGACTTGGGCCTTGCCTTCTCTGCTCTTGACTGAGGACTTGGTGATTTATCCTGGGGCCGAGACTTGGGAATGCAGTTCTCCACACTACCTCTGCCTCCATCTTCCCAGCATATGCCTTTCCTCTTCAACCCTTTTTTAAAACCTCTTCTAGTGTTATCACGACAACTACCTTAACAAAAGAACAAATTTCAATGGATATGCAAGATTCTCAGTTGCAAGATGCAGAGACACAGTTCTAACTCCTGGAGAAGAAGTGACTTAGCCCACATAATGCCATGGAATACCTGGGATCTAACCTCACAGGTGATTGAATACAGAACTCAAAAGCCAATAGGTCAATGTTTCTCCATGTCTTTCTTCAAATAACTTCTCTTCTTTCTGAATGTCAGCTTTGGTCTTCCAGGCCAGCTGTCCTTATAGGACTCTAATGATAGCCAGATTTAGGCTTACATCCTGATAATTTCATGACAAGGGATGAGAAAGGAATCTGCCCTACCAGCTGCAGTTAGAAAAATTCTGAGAAAGGACTCTGATTGGCTTGAGGTAGGTCATACACCCTCGTACAGTCACTGTGGCAAGTGGGAATGGGTATAAAGCTTGACCCATCTGGGCTAGGTATCCACTCCTCATAGAGGGAGGATGATTGGCCTCCCTCAACACAGCCATATGGTTGGAATGAGTGAAGAATGATTACCCAGAGAAGAAGGGGTACTGTTCTAGACAGACACAGCAATGCCTGTCCACTCAAGGCAGCAATGCCAGCAAAGTAGCAATCTGTTCAGTAGTGAGCTGGAAATGCATAGTAATATAATCAGTGACTCACATTCAATAGGTACTCAGTAAGTGCTACTGATTGGACAACTTAGTCCTGTGCTCTCTAGCTTTGGAAATGGTTTTTACTCCTATCTCAGTCTGGAGATGTCTGTTTAACCTCTGCCTTGCCCCCATTCTCAGTGCCTGGTCCTTCTGCCTACCTTCCCAAGAAGTCTTTATGACTGCTTCAAAAGTAAAGCTACCAATAAGTCAGGCAATTTACTTGTCTCATTTCTTTCACAAATTCAAATATTTTTCTCTTTTTTAGTCTTTGCCATCCTTCAGCCTCAGCTCCTGGCTGCCCTTTGAACTTAGTGGTTTCCATTCTCACAGTCATGAGGGCTTTCCTAGAAGATGTATCCCATTGGCCAGACGCAAGATTTACTTAACGTGTGTAAACACCAGCAGAAACAGTGCAATTACACATATGGTCTACATTTAGGAACCTAGACTACCATTCATATGAGGATGCCTCAATTTACTGTAGATCCTCAGTTTGTCATTGGTGACAAGTGCAGAATGAATACTTCCGAAGTCCTATTTCTAACCAGCAATAGGTATGGAAAATCCTGAAGCCAGTTTTTGAGGGGCCTCCTCGTTGAACCTTCTTGCCAGTTAACTGCCTTGTTACAATCAAACATGTGGAACACGGACAAAAATTCCTGAAAAGTGACCATTAGTTGACTATAAATAGCTGGGAGAAAAACATCCAATGGAAGCTCATGGAGGATTACCTTGCCAACTAATGTGACAGATAAGACAGAAATGGGTAAATGCTTCCTTCTTCTTGGTACAAAGACAGAAAAAATGAATAATTACTCAATGTTTTACAAATGAGAAAATGTGTTTTTTTCTTAAAAAAAATAACTAGGAAATAAAATCATGTATCACTTTGGGAGTAAAGTAAACTCAGAATCGCACTCTCCTAAAAGATAACTACAAATAAGAAACTTGGGTAATATCAAATGGAAACACATGGTATACAGCAGCCCTGCTGTCTGAGACAGATACAAGAATCTAAACTATTGATTCTGGCAACACTTGTATGACTTTCCATTACAGCAAAGTTACTGAAATGGAAATGTGGACTACCATCTTGCAAAAAGGATAATCTCAAAAATATGGCCATCTTGAGAAAGAGGACATGCAAACATTGGACTCTTTATTTCTTGTCTGTTATTGCTAGATTTCTCAGTTCAGAAAAAGAAAATACTTGGTTAGCATTTACTGTGATGGAAAAAATAAGAATCTCCTATCTGGTATATCAGATTAGTCATTGAGAGAAATGCAAATTAAAACATCTTGTGGGGAAATTTTGCTGTTCTGTAAATATATATAGCAAGTTTAGAAAGGAAAGTGGTAAAGGATAAAAGGAAGCTTTATAAGAACAGCTGACATAATTTATCCAAAAATATCTATGGGAAACTGTGTGCTGTGATTTTGATAGTTTATCACTAAAAATGTCACAGCACCTTATATTAATTAAATCTTGGACATTTCTGGCTAATTTCAAATGCTAAATTATTATTATTTTTAAAGCAAAATATATTTCATGAGAAAAATCATGAAAATTAAAAATGAAGATAATTTCAAGTGTCAAACCAAATCATTTATTTATAAAATTAAGGATATTCATTCCAAGGGAAATCCCAGCTCATTTATGTTTTCCTTTTTATTTGTTTATTTAGAGATGAAGTCTTGCTATGTTGCCCAGGCTGGTCTTGAACTCCTGGGCTCGAGTGATTCTCCTGCCTCAGCCTCACAAGTAACTGGTACTACAGATGCATACTACCATGCCTGGCTAAAGTCCCATGTTAAATGCATACATATTGTATTTTTCTTATTGTTAGAGACAGGTGCAGACCCCTTGATTTATGGCTAGAATATGACATACATGAGCATTTGCCTTTCCTAAGATGATTCACAAGCATCCCCCCAAAAAATATAGATAGGGATTAAAGTAAACAAACAAACAAAAACAGAAACAATTGAGTTTGACCTCAAAATGGTCATAGAGCAATGATGGACATGACCAAAGCCACAGCATCAGTAGAAAGGCAGTGGAAGAAGTGGTAACACAGTGGCAGGAGCTTCCAAATGGGGACTCATCCCCTTGAGGAGCACATGAAAGCATGGAATGTTTGCTCTAGAAGAGAGCTTTGATGAGCTCCCACTCTTCCATTTGACAGACAAGTAAACCAAGATGGGCTAGGGGATTAGCTCAGGGTCATAAGCATCTTTCCTGCTTTTTCTGGCTAAAACCCTCCTATATGTGACAGCTCCTCTAATTTTTTTGTTTTGTTTTGTTTTGTTTTTGGAGACAGGATCTCACTCTGTCACCCAGGCTGAGTGCAGCGGTATAATCATGGCTCACTGCAGCCTTAACCTCCCTGGCCCAAACAAATGATCCTCCCACTTCAGCTGGGACTACAGGCACATGCCACCATGCCCAGGTAATTTTTTATTTATTTGTAGAGACAGGATCTTGCTTTGCTGCCCAGGAAACTCCTGGACTCAAGCGACCCTCTTGCTTTGGCCTCCCAGCGTGCTGGGATTACAGCCATGAGCCACTGTGCCTAGCCTCCTCTAATTCTTTTCACCACCACAAATGCAAAATCTTTGGGGGCCTTGCCCCTGCAAAAGAAGTGCAGTTTTAGTTACAATTTTTAAAATCTTTGTTTTCTGTCTTTTAAAATGCAGCTTCAAATCTGCAATATAGAAAATACATGCTTTGGGGAAGCCCAAAATAACAGACTTTTTTTCAAATGACTTTCATTTTGTATCAGCCCACAGACCACCTGGTGAATTTTAGAATTCCAGAATGTTTGCATCTAAAAGGCCTTTGAGAGCATTTAGAAGCATATCCCTGCTTAGAAGAAATGGAAAGAGCTGTTTTCCCAGGCCGTCTCACATGCCAGAGTCTCACCAGAAGCTAAGTGACTGCAGGGTTTGAGTCCAGCTCTCCTGATCCCACTCTAATGCTACTTCCATGTTCTCTGCTTCCTCTGTGTTCTTCCTTAACAAGGAGGGGTCTAGGGAGAGAGAAAGGGATTGAGAGAGAAAGAAATCTGAAGTTTCCATACTGGCCTATAGCAATATTTGCTTCTGCTAATATATAAAGCCTTCCATTATCTGACACTTTTGCCACAATTTGTATCTATTTTGAGAAGTCATCATTCATGCAGATAAATCATTAGTTCTGCCCTCTCACTTATAAGTGATCATTATGCATGAACTGTTTTGGAACTGCACTATAAAA
Source organism: Papio anubis (assembly GCF_008728515.1). Classification (NCBI taxonomy): domain Eukaryota; kingdom Metazoa; phylum Chordata; class Mammalia; order Primates; family Cercopithecidae; genus Papio; species Papio anubis. The sequence continues at coordinate 101,509,948 of NC_044980.1, forward strand.
ACTGCCTATGCAGTGATCATTTCATTCATGCATTCATTCATTTAGCAAATATATATTGAGAACACACTCTGTGACAGAAACTGCTAGGTATAGGGAGGAAAAAGACAGATAAAATATTATTCTTTCCTCTGAGGGGCTTATAGTCTAATGGGAAAGAAAGACATACATCAAAACCTAAGTGCGCTCAGATGTTATGGATGCTGTGCTACTACTGTTGTGTGACACACAGCAACATAACAGAGTGGTTAAATGTGTGATACCTGACACTGTGGGAGGGAGGATCTCGCTTCTGACACTTATACAAATTACTCAATATCCCTAAGCTTCCATTTCCTTCTTTTTAAACTAGAGGCAAATAATACTTCCTATGGCATAGTATGGTATGAGGATTGAGATGTAACATGTAATGTTACTGGCATGTAGTAAGTGCTCAGTAAGTGTTAGCCATTATTATTATTCCTACAATAGAAGCACAAAAGAGGTGGGGTGTCTTACTTGAGGGTCTAAAGATGCTTCATGGAAAGGTTTTACTCTAGCTGAGTCTGGACGATGAACTAAATTGTTGCCAAGTAATTGTGGGCAGAAATCGATTCTGGACAAGAGGAGTTACACGAATAATATACTACTAGCAGGACACAGCCTGATACTGGAGAATCTTCTAGCCATTTGGAGTGGCCAGTGCTCCAGACGCAGGCCTAGTAGCTCTGTGTACCAGACCCAGAGACTGGGACCAGAATGCTACCAGGAGGACCTGGTTCTGTCCTACTCTCTGTGCCCCAGGGCAGCCACTTGTAAGCCTTGGGGTCTTAGGTTTCTTATTTGGGAATTAAGGAGGTAAAACTAGATGACCTCTATTATTCCTTCCAGCTCCAAATTTATGTGGTTTTAAGGTAAAATCTAATTAGGTCAAGCTAGAAGATTTAACTTGCATTCTGGGCAAAACCAATAAGTATTATGAATTAAGAAGATGCTAAAGAAAGATGTTGGTTCTTCATGGAAGTCTGTAGGGGGGAAGGAGGGACCGTGGGGAAAAGGTGGGTGAAAACTTCTGAGTGGACGCTGAGTTAAAGAGTATGCATACTAAGCACTACCTAAAAAGGATTAATGTGACTCACTTCTATTAAATTTTTCAAACCTGTGGACTTGTTCAGTTGCTACTGGGATGTGTTCAAAAGCTTCTACTTCAGTTATTATTTAATTTCTCAATCAATGGCTACTAAATGTTTTACTATTATAATGTGGGAAGCAGGACATATTTTTAACTTTTAAAGGGTTTTAAGTATAAAAATTCGGAAAATCATTAAATCTAGATACGACTTGATTGTTATTAATTGACTTTGTCTCAGGGCTGTAAAGTAACCCACGTAACCTAAAATTTAAAAAAAAAAAAAAAAATTGGCCAAGAGCAGTAGCTCACACCTGTAATCTCAGCACTTTGAGAGGTTAAGGTGGAAGGACTGTTTGAGGCCAGAACTAGAGGCCAGAACTTGAGACCAGTCTGGGCAACATAGTGAGACCCCTGTCTCTACAAAAAAATAAAAGAAATGAACGGGACATGTGGCACATACCTGTGGTCCCAGCTACTCAGGAGGCTGAGAGTGGAGGATCGTTTGAATTCAGGAGTTTGAGGCTACAGTGAGCTATGATTGTGCCATTGGACTCCAGTCTGGGCAACAGAGTAAGACCTCACCTTCAAAAAAAAATTATTTTTAAGAAAGTAAAATGAATCCAAGACGGATAAAAATGACACTGAGGAAAAGTAAAGCTTGATCAAAATGAAGAAACATTCCCTGAAAATGGAACCTTTGAAGATTGTCTGTATCAGAAACCTTGCACTAAGGATGCTGGTAACATGGGAGGACTGTGGAGTTTTTGCACCCTGTTTTGAGCCTGAAGAAATTTGGAAGCTCTCTTTGTTTACATAAAGGAGGTTTGCATGGCAGAAATGACCATCAGATCCTGACTAATTCTCATCGCCACTGACTCCGTGTGACAATAAGAGATGTTCATATTTTTGAAAGCCCAAGTGCACTCCATGTTTGCAAACAGAATTCATTCATCATGGAAGCTACCCATGAAGCGTGCTGGACATAGGTAAAAATCTCAAAGACAGTCCTCTACCCTAATCCAGGGGTATGATCTCCCTGCCATTAGTACATCCCAGAATATTCACATAGATGACTTCTAGAATGTTCATTTTCCAACCTAAGAAATGCAGAGTGGTTTTGGAGAAATTGGAACTCCAAGGGAAAAATATGTGAAACTCACTTGTTGACAGCTATAATTGGGACTGAAATAGCATACATCCTTCAGTCTATCCATAAGGCTCAAACTATGTCTTGAAACATGGTCAGTGTCAACAGAGAGCATTGTCTACTCTCACTCACCAATACTCCTCTCATAAGAAGCAAGAGCCCTGCAGTGCCTGGTGACCTACCCACAGCAACCAGTTCCTAATCATCCCTTCCCTCCTATAGCCATCACTGTCTACTAGGAGGAGTTGAGTTGTGTTACAGGCAATGCCTACCTAGTAAAAGACAGTAGCCTGTTTCTGTGTGGCTTTAAAGGATGGAATTTATAGACATCTGAATAGATTGGAATCAGCATGGGCTGCCTAGTTGGACAGTCACTTCTAAATCTCTAGAGAGTCAAATTGGAGGCCTGGGTGACCAGTAGTTATGAACATTGCTGAGGAGTAGATGGGCCTCTGGCTTTTTTAAACTTCCTTTCAATTCTAAGCTATGACTTAGTGATGTATTTTGTTCGTTTAAATCCATTGAAGACTTAACAGAATTTAGGAACTGCACAGAAATAAATATTCCCTAGCAATGTCTAAAAATAAAAAAACAAAACAAGAAAGCTTTTGCTCACTCTAATGATAGATTTGTGAATATGTCATTTGTCTGGACTGATGAGTACGGGAAGCCTGTGGTTTGGTGTACTGAAGATGATTGCTTAGCTTAAATTATACAAAAATTTCATTACTACAATTTCCTTGTCTCCTCTATGGATTTATTTTAGCAGTCTCTATTACTGAAAAGAGAATACAAATCAACAAATAAGTTCTTTTCTCTTCAACAATCTCAATATTAGGTCAGTAGCAATTTTTTTAATTTGAAAGTACTTTTTGTCACTTCTACTAGTGTAAATAATCCAAGAGTTATTATTATTATTATTGGTCTTTTTTATCGTCCTTGCTCTGAAAAACCTTCTATTTGTGGTTGAAAGATTGGGGAAGAGTAACTATTTTATGGTCCTGGCTATGTCTAAACCTAATCTAAAAGTTTGGTGGCATTCTCTCATTGAAGTTGTTACAGCTTACATATTTAGTTTTCTATAATATCTCATACACCAAAATCCAGAAACCACAAAAACACATCTTTCCTTGGTTTTACATCATTTAGATGCTTCAAGGTAATAGGCATCCAGTGTTTGCAAAGTCATTCTGGGTCTGGATGTATGCTAGATGAGGTACAAAGATATCACAGGTGAGCTGAGGAGAAAGCCAGAGCCTCCCATCATGATCAGCTTTGCTGTATGTAATGTTCCACACAGAGTCATTGCAAGGCTAACTTTGGTCAGAGAGTTCTGAAGTGGAGATGCCAGAAAGAAGGGAGAAGGTGGACCCCATGCCGGACACATGTTTGCATATATGATTTCATTTAGTCTTCACACTCACTTTGACTGGTTTAGAAATGGAGAATCTTACATGTCAAAAGATTAAATAACTTGCTCAAGGTCAAAGAGCTAAGAAGTGACAGCAACAGGATTAAAATCTTGGCTAGGCTCAGTGACTCATGCCTGTAATCCCAACACTTTGGGAGGCCGAGGCGGGCAGATCACCTGAGATCGGGAGTTCGAGACCAGCCTGACCAAAATGGAGAAACCTCCGTCTCTACTGAAAATACAAAAATTAGCCGGGCGTAATGGCGCATGCCTGTAATCCCAGCTACTTGGGAGGCTGAGGCAAGAGAATTGCTTGAATCTGGGAGGCAGAGGTTGCGGTGAGCCGAGATTGCACTCCAGCCTGGGCAACAAGAGTGAAACTCCATCCTCAAAAACAAACAAACAAATGAAAAAAACAGGATTAAAAAAAAAAGCAGGATTAAAATCTTGCTATAATTTCAGGGTCAAGAGAAAGGCCTATTGTGAGTATAAGTTTATTGCCCTACTGACTGATTGATGTATGAAATTCTGCTATTAAAACTAATTTTGTATAGTGGTTTTCCAAATGCATTCTTCAAAAAATTACCATTCTAAAGTTTTAGTGGTTTTTAAGTGGTTCTAGAAAATTTTATTTGAATTTCATTTATAAAATGGAATTCTGATTTGAATGAAATGCATGTGTTATTTACCAACACTGCAACACCATGAAAATATTCATTTAAATTCTATTGGTTAATTTCACAAGTAAGTGTCACAAATTGGGGACTTACAAAAAAAAACCCTATTTTTTAAAGTAACACTTTTTGTGTTGTTCTATAATTGGAATTCTGTTACTGCCCTATTTCTCTGCTTCTTTTTTCATCAATATTTACTGAAAGAAGTAATATTCTTTGATTACATTTCCTATACCCCCTTGCTCTCTGAAGCCCACTTCAATCAGAACTCAATCCTGTCCACTCCAACAAAGCTGCAATAGTCTGTGTCATGACTGCCTTGGCCAAAGCCAGCCAGGACACCCAAATTCTGGGGTTATTTTTTGCTCTTACCTCACTGGCTGCTCAGAAACATCCAACACAGATAACAGCACCATTCTTCAAATCCTTTCCCCCATAACTTCCAGGGCACTTTCCTGGTTTCTTAACCTCTCTCTCCCTGTCCCCAACACAAAGTGAGGATCTTCTTCCTCACTTTGTCCCCTAATCTACATGCTGATAATTGGCCCTTACCCTTAGTTTCAGACCCATATATTCAGCCCTTATGTGATATCCCCACAGGGAAGTTTAACAGAGCTCATATTTAATGTGTCCAAAACAATATTCTTGATCTTACCCTTCTCAACCTATTCCTCACATATTGTGCCCCATCTTGGTAAATGACCTCACTGTCTACCCAGTTGCTGACTGAAAATATGGGAGTAACCCTTGACTCATTTTCCTTTACTTTCCACAGCTAATTGACTGACAGATCCTATCAGCTTTATCTCCAAAACGTATCCTGAGTCACTCTCTCCAGCACTGCTGCTACCATTTCAGTCCAAATAACCAACATTTATCCTGAGTTTCTGCTCCAGCCTCCTGCTTCCACTCTTTCCCCTTCTCCAGTTATCCATTCTCCCTGCCATAGCTCAGGGTTTCTCAACCACGTCACGATTGACAGCTTAGGCTGCCAATTTCTTTGTTGTAGGGGTAGTCCAGACATGGTAGGATGTTTAGCAGCATCTTTGGCCTTTGTCCACTAGATGTCAGTAGCACTCCCCAGTGTGACAACTGAAGCTGTCTCCAGGCATGGACAAATGTCCCCAGGAGGCAAAAATCACCCCCTGTTGAGAATCCCTGCCATAGCATGAACAATTTTTACTTTTAAAAAATGAGTCATAATTAATGATAATGATAATTAGTAAAATAAAATAAAATAGCAATAATAGTAATGTCACTTCTCTCATTTAAACCCTCCAGTGACTCCCCAAGTCTCTTACCGTGGCCAGGAAGGCTCTGCATGATCTGGTTCCTGCCAACCTCTCTGACTTTAAGGCTCTCATGGCCTGATTTCTATTCCTCATATAAACAAAGCTTATTCTCACCTCAAGGCAGTCACACTTGCTATTCTTTCCATCTAGGGCACCTTTCCCTTAACTTCCTGCATGGCCACTTTCTTTACACAGTGGATCCAACTCCTCAGAAAGTTCTCTCACCACCCTACCTCGTGTGCCCCTACATCACACTATCATGTCTGTTTTTTCCCAGCATCTATAGTTAGTTATGTGAGATGACTTTATGTACATGTTTCCTTATCTGTCTCCTCAACTACACTATAAACTCCTAGTCTTTTGTGCACCCCACTATGTCTCCAGTGTCCTGAACAGTGCCAGGCACACAGTAGGTGCCCAAGAAATAGTCGCCGAGTTTTAAAATTCTTTAAGAGGCCAGGTGTGGTGGCTGTAATCTCAGTGCTTTGGGAGGCTAAGGCAGGAGGATGGCTTGAGGCCAGGAGTTCAAGATCAAGGCAACATAGTGAGACTCCATCTCTAAAAAAATTATTAACAATTAGCCAGGTATGGTGTCTTGTGCCTGTAGTCCCAGCTATTTGGGATGCTGAACCAGGAGGATTGCTTGAGCCTGGGAGTTTGAGGCTGCAGTGAGCTATGATTGTGCCACTGGACTCCAGTCTGAGCAACAGAACAAGACTCTGTGTCTAAAAAAAATAAAATAATGATGATTCGTCATGTCTTGGATTAACATACTGATGTGATTATATGCAAAGCTTCTCAGTCTAGTTGTTTGCAGGTATTTTTAGTAGAACAGGAGACTGGTCACCCACAGCTCAAATAAATTCTCATGTTGACATTATGCATTTGATGGGATGCATGTGGGGAATGTCCCTTTCATAAGGAAAAGCTGTTGGCTTGATTGGATTATAATTGGAGCCCAAATACTAATAAACAAAGTTTGGCAAAGTTAAGACCATGAAACTCATCTTTGTAAGTGACCTAAGCTTGTTGAAACCCATTCCCAGAGGTGAAAGCCTAATGAATCTATCTCTTGTGCCATGGAGCCTTCTGTTTAATATAAGCTTTGTCAGGGGAATGAGGTATTGACGTTTCAATGTCTGTGGATTATGGTAATGCGCTTAACTATATTGATCTGTTCAGTATTCTGTACTTGCTTTGGCTGCTCTCCCAAAAACTCCAAGAGAAGGAGGTGTCCAGATGGTCGTAACACAGACTATGAAAAGGAATCAAAGAAGTAGCATATATCAGTGTAATTCATAAAATATTAGACATCAAATTTTGACACCTCAGTTAAGCCACAAGCCTAATGGGAAAGTACTTAATGGGCTAAATTAATCCTACCACTGACAAAAATTGATGTGTGTGATAAGAATGAAAATTTCCTAACTGACCTGCAGTCTGTGGGAGAGACAGAGAAGTAACTTTATGGGTGAGCTCTTGGGTTCTGCCATTCAGGCAAGGACTTGGAAGTAATGTAGTAATGGAGGTACAGGTAGGGGAGGCACAGGCACTGGGGGCCCAAGTGGGCCTGGAAAACTTCAAGGCAAGAATCAGTGGTGGGAAAAGCCCTGGGCTCTGAAGTTAGGCAGGCCTGGCTTAGCCCCCCAAGTTCTGCACTTACTAATCACTGCTTATCAGAATGCCTGCCTGCAGGTTCTTTTATATCCCTATGCTTTCATTTTTTTTCACCTATAAGGAGAGGGAAAATAATGTTTCTTATCTCATAAGATGGGCGAGGGATAAAATGTGATAATGTAGGGAAAGTATCAGGACCAGATGAGGCATGTGAATTCTCTTCTTCCCTGTTTTCTATTTCATTCCAGACTCTGTGGCATCTGCTCTAATTAAAATATCATGTGCATTACCTACCTGACCTTGAAATCAGCAAAGACCTTCAGAGAGGGAACCCAGAATCACTCTCCTGTTCTCAGCAGCTTTTGTCAGCTGCCTCAGAGGAAAGATTAGCTTGTGTGAGATGCTGACATTAAGTTACCCTCTGTTCTATAAAGGTGATCTAAGGCTTGGCAGGAGCAGTTTGGGGGTAGGAGGGAGAGCTTGGGGAGCATCTGTGCCCACTACCCCAAGTTGCCAGCCTACAGCAGAAGAGCACAGAGCAGCAGACCCCTGCCCTGCCAGAATGATCCTTGTCACAGATGCCACAGACACTTTACAGCCATTGTAATAAAAGCTGAGTCTGCCAGCCCTGGCTTCATAAGAGAGAGGGGATAAACAATAGCTAGCAGATTAAATAATGCAGGACATTTTATATTCAAGTTTGTGAGTTTAGCAGAAACTGAGAGCATAATAAATAAAGAGGCCCACGATAGCCTTTAATAAAGCAAACAGACCAAGGAGTCATTCATTTGCCATATGAAGGATTTGTTTTCCAGGGTAATCATGCAAAAAGGCTTAGCCTATTCTGCAGATGAAAAACTGGCCTGACCCTATCCTGCCCAGCTGAATGAACTCTGCAAACAGGATTTTCAGAGTACTCTTTTTCAATTAATGTTTTAATATTTTGAGCCTGTGCATGGAAATTATAGCTTTAGCTGTTGAAGATGACTTAAGCGAGTGCCTGATTTACAAATGCACCCAAGCAATGCCAGTGGCCTTTGCAAATTAGATTTTTAAAATAATTCACATAGCAGCTTTTTTATGTACTCAAGTGCCTCCCATGCACAGCCTTCCAGCCTTGTTCTGAAGAACAGATTTTTCAGAACCGAATGCACATTTCAACTCCTAATTCATACTTCTGACTTTCCTTTTAGATGAATTCACTACTACTTTCATTTATTGGAAAAATTAAAAGAAAACTAAAGGGCTTGCAATGAGGAGTTGTCAATCATCAAGTCTTCCTTCATAATTGCCAAATCTCAGGTCATCACCAAGCCTTCATTCCCTCTCTCATCACCTTGCATCTGTGTTGTTGTCACAGCCTCCTGATGATGTGATCCACTCTGTACATTGTGGAAAGTGTCATTCTTAAACATTCCTCTTACCCATATTATTCCCTGTTCAAGAAATGATAAGAACAATCTACTAGCTCCAGTCTAAACTTTCAACTCCTTGTCCTGAGTTGCTTTTAAAATTTTTTTTAAATAGACTTTACTTTTTAGGATAGTTTCGATCACAGCAAAATTGAACAAAAAGTATACAGAGTTTCTGTATACTGCCTCCCCTCCCACACATACAGCCTCCCTCACTGTCATCATCCTGTACTAGAGTGGTACATTTATTGCAATCAATGAACATAGATTTACACATCATTGTCATCCCAAATCCATAGTGTGCATAGAGTTTTTTCTTGATGTGCATTCTGTGGGTTTTGACAAATGTATAATGACATGTGTTCATGATTATCATACAGAATAATTTCATCACCTAAAAATCTGTGCTCTATCTGTTCTTCTCCCTCCCACAACCATTGATCTTTTTACTGTCTCCCTAGTTTTGCCTTTTCCACAATGTTACATAGTTGGAATCATACAGTATGTAGCCTTTTCAAATTGGCTTTTTAGACTTAGTAACATGCATTTGGTTCCTCCATTTTTTTTTTCTAGCTTGATAGTTCATTTCTCTTTTTATCACTGAATATTAATTCATGTATAGATATACCATGGTTTATTTATTCACCTAATGAAGGGAATCTTGGTTGCTTCCAAATTTTAGCAGAAATGAACAAAGCTGCAATCAACATCCTGATATGTCCCCCACCCAAGTCTCATGCTGAATTGTAATCCCCAATATTGGAGGTGGGGTGTGGTGGGAGGTGATTGGATCATGGGGGCAGTTTATCATGAGTCATTTAATACCATCCCCCCTTGCTGCTGTTCTCGTGATAGTGAATGAGTTCTCGTGAGATCTGGTGGTTTAACAGTGTGAAGCACCTCCCATCTCTCTCTTGGTCCTGCTCTTGCCATGTAAGATGCCTGCTCCCACTTTGCCTCCCACCATGAGTAAAAGCTCCCTGAGGCCTCCCCAGAAGCAGTTACTGCTGTGCCTCCTTGTACAGCCTGTGTAACTATGGGCCAATTAAACTTATTTTCTTTATAAATTACCCAGTCTGACATATTTCTTCATAGCAATGTGAGAATGGACTAATACAGGAAATTGGTACTAAATGGGCAAAGGTTGGAAGAGTTTGGAAGGGTGAAAGGAAGACAGGAAGATGAGTGAAAGTTTGGAATGTCCTAGAAACTTGTTGAATGGTTATGACAAAAATACTGACAGTGATATGGATAATGATGTCCAGGCTGAGGAGGTTTCAGATGGAAATGAGAAACTTATTTGGAACTGGAATAAAGGTCACTTTTGCTATGCTTTAGCAAGCTTGGTTGGATTGTACCCTGTTCTAGGAATCTGTGGAACTTTGTACTTGAGAGTGATGATTTAAAATATTTGGCAGAAGAAATTTCTAAGCAGCAAAGCATTCAAGTGTCAGCATGGCTGCTTCTAACAGCGTAGCTCATATCTATGAGTAAAGAAATTATCTGAAACTGGAACTTATATTTAAAAGGGAAGCAGAGCATAAAAGTTTGGAAAATTTGCAGCCTGGCCATGTGGTAGAAAAGAAAAGCCTATTTTTTGGGAGGAATTCATGCAGACTGCAGAGATTTGCATAACCAAAAGGAAGGCAAGTTCTGATAGCCAAGATAATGGGGAAAAGACGCTGAAAGCATTTCAGAGATTTTGTGGCAGCCCCTCCTATCACAGGCCCAGAGACCTAGGAGGGAAGAATGGTTTTGTGGGCCAGGCCCGGGGCCCTGCTTCCCTGCGCAGCCTCAGGACACTGCTGCCTGCATCCCAGTGATTCCAGCTTTAGCCATGGCTAAAAGGGGCTCAGGTACAGCTCAGGTCACTGCTCCAGAGGGTGCAAGCTATAAGCCTTAGTGGTTTACACATGATGTTGAGCCTGCAGGGGCACAGAGTACAAGAGTTGAGGCTTGGGAGCATCTGCCTAGATTTCAGAGGATATGTGGAAAAGCCTGGACGTCCAAGCAGAAGCCTACTGCAGAGGCAGAACCCTCATGGAGAATCTCTACTAGGGTAGTGCAGAGGGAAAATTTGGAGCCCCCACACCGGGTCCCCACTGGGGCACTGCCTGGTGGAGCTGTGAGAAGAGAGCCACTGTCCTTCAGACCCCAGAATGGAAGATCCACTGAAAGCTTGCACTGTGCACCTGGAAAAGCCGCAGCACTCAACACCAGTCCTTAAGAGAAGCCCTAGGGGCTGAACCCTGCAAAGCCATGAGGGCAGAGCTGCCCTAGGCCTTTGGAGCCCCAGGGTGCACTAGATATGAGACATGAAGTCAAAGGAGATTATTTTGGAGCTTTAAGATTTAATTTGCCTTGCTGAGTTTCAGACTTGCATGGGGCCTGTAGTGTTTTTCTTTTGGCTGATTTCTCCCTTTTGGATTGGGAGTGTTTACACAATGCCTAAACCCCCATTGTATCTTGGAAGTAATTAACTTGTTTTTTGATCTTACAGGCTCATAGGCAGAAAGGACTCGCCTTGTCTCAGATGAGACTTTGGATTGTGGACTTTTGAGTTGATGCTGGAATGAGTTAAGACTTTGGGGGACTTTTGGAAAGGCATGATTGGATTTTGCAATGTGAAAAGGACATGAGATTTGGGAGAGGCCATAGGCAGAATGATTTGGTTTGGATCTGTGTCCCCTATCCTTCAAATCTCATGTCAAATTGTAACCCCAGTGTTGGAGGTGAGACCTGCTGGGCAGTGGTTGGATCAGGGAGGCAGTTTCTCATGAATGGTTTAACATCATCCTTCCTGGTGCTATTCTTTAATAGCGAGTGAGTTCTCATGAGATCTGGTTGTTTAAAAGTGTGAAGCACCTCCCTTCTCTCTCCCAGTCCTGCTGTTGCCACATGAGGTGCCTGCTTCTGCCACGTAAGGTGCCTGCTCCTGCTTTGTCTTCCACCACGGAGTAGAAGCTCCCAGAGGCCTCCTCAAAAACAAATGTTGCCATGCTTTCTGTATAACCTGCAGAGCCATGAGCCAATTTATAAATGACCCAGTCTCAGGTATTTCTTTACAGCAATGTAAGAATGGACTAATACACCTCCATATGCAAGGTTTTTCAATTCATTTGGGCAAATCCCAAGGAGCGAGATTGCTGAATTGTATGGTAAGAATTTAGATTTATGGGGAACTGCTGAACTGTCTTCTGAAGTAGCTGTTCCATTGTGCATTTCCACTAACAGTGAATGAGACACCCTGTTGCTCCACATCCTTACCAGCATTTGGTGTTACCAGTGTTTTGGATTTTTGCCATTCTAATAGTGTGCAGACTGACTTTTAAATACCTCTTTCAAATTTGTCTTTCCAAATATGCTTGTACCTTTCTCAGACAAGAGCATCCTACTGTTGTCCAGCTTGTGTTCTTAGTGAATCCTCTCAGCCTGTGTTCCAGCGCCAGACTTTTGCCCATGTTCTCACTCTAAAGTCTTCCTCCTTCTTTTGTACCAAAAACATCCTATTCCTTTCTTTGCATACCAGACATTATTTCCCTTCCCTTGCTCTAGGGATATGGTTCTCAACTGCAGAGAGCTTCAAGAGATACTGATGGCTTTGTCCCATCCCTAGAGAGTCTGATGTTATTGAGCTGGGTGCGAGGACTTCAAAGTCCATTAGATGATTTTTAATGTGCTGCCAGTGTTGAGAACCAAGCACTGGGGCTTACAATCCTCACCAGAAAATAAAATATTTTACTGCATACTAAGTGCACTGCATAACAGGCACTCTGTTTCTTGTTCCATGGTTGTATTATGATGCCATAAATACTACCTGCTGAGTCAAAAAAAAAAAAGAGACAACAATAAGGTAGTCAACAAATGCTATTTGTGGGTCTGTCTGAGCTGAGCTTCTAGATTTTTCTTGCCAACTTTAACCAATCCTAAAAAGATGACTCAGCCCTCTAGGAATTAGAGGGCTCTTCATTCCTTCCCAGGCACAAAGCATATCAGAAAACATCCACTGATGGTCAGTCATTTAGCTAAGTTTCTAGGGGATGAGTCCTTCCCCAGATAGTGAGGCCACAAATTCATTCACTGGCCCAGTTTCCTGTTTAAGTGGCTGAACTTTGCCTTTCCCAAAATTCACCTCTTCTAAAATTTGTGGCTCACTGTGATGCTGCTATGACACCAGAACAGGAGGTTTATTTTGTGAAGACATATAGCTTTCAAGGATGCAAGTGAGAGTGAACGTAAGCCCATCAAAATGTAGAAGCTGTAGTTCTGGTTCAGGAAATTGATTGAAAACCTGTATTTATTTATCTTCCCCCATGTCCCACGGAAATGACAGTAAAAATATCTGAAGGGGGATAAGTCCATAGTAATACTGAAAGCAGGAAAGAGCAGCTATCAGCAGACCAGAGATTTTTGATAGACTTTTAGAAGATGGAATTGTAGATTATACTGATGGAGAAGTTAAAACTAAAAGAACAATAGCCAAGAATGTGCACAAGAGGAATGAAGCACAGATGGGAGCTTCTCTTCCCAGTGTGGAAAGGCTCCCAGCTAAAAGTCAGAAGGAGAGACAAGCAAGAACAGGAGTAGCAATCAGGATGGGACCTGGAGAAGTATCCAGAACAGCTCTGCTGGTCTGTCCCTCCATTCTGCTCCCTGCTGAAACTGGAAGTGGTTGCCATCATTTTTGTCATTGGGACAAACCGTAGGGCTGGTCTCTAAAGAAAAAATGGCTCCAGAGTAAAGCACTGAAAATTTTGGTACCAAAAGGAGTGTGGCTGGGAGTAATCCTACCTGTGCCCTGTCCCAACATCTGGGGGGCGATGCGAGCCACACACCTAGAAATCACAGTGCAATCCTGGAGTGAGGGAAAAACCCATACAGCAGCAGAGAAACCTGTATCAGCGATCATTATTAACCAACCTCGTCCTTAATTCACAAAGCTGACTAGAAAACCAAGGCTCATTCATAGCGTGAGAGAAACAAGTAGAATAAAAAGTTACCCAGAGGAATAAACAGCTGAAGACATAAATAATCGAAGGGAAAAGCAGGGGTGGGTGGGTAAAGGAAGAAGGAATTTTTTGAGAATTCTAATTAGTATCAATCCAGTGAGATATAGCTTCTATAAAACAGGAATAGCTGCTATAAAAAGGAATAATAAAAGAAAAAGTCCAAAACATGATTACCAAAATAAAATACATAATAAAGTAGCAAAGATAAAGTAAAAGAAATATTTCAGAAGTAGGACAAAGATATAAAAGCGTGGAAATATGAAAATTTTTAAAAGTTCAGAGATATAGAGAATACAACTGAGCACTCTAAAATCTGTCTAGTAAGGCATGCATAATGAGGAAAACATGCCATGGGGGAAATTATTGAGGAAATAGCTGAATAACATTTTCCTTAATGAAAGATACAAGTCTTCGGATTGAAAGGCTTGTTCACCACTGAGCAGGATGACTACAGCTAGCATGAATAACATTGTTGACACCATCCACTAAGTGCGTTCCGTGGATCGTCTCATTCACTCTCATAACAACCTATAAGTATGACTAATAAAGAAAAACATATTTAGTCACCTCCGCATGATTTTTCAAAAATATTCTAAAAGTTTAGAGAGGAAAAAATGGTCCTTTACAAAGGAATTCAAATTTGATTGGCATCAGACTCCTCAATAGCAATACTGGTTACCAAAAGACAATGCAACAATACCTTTAGATTCTGAAGGATAATTATTTTAACCTAGGCTCATCTAGAATATTTATTAAAAGAAGAAAGTGTAAGCAAAATAAACACTTTTCTAGGCACTGGAAGACTGAAAAGATTTACTTCCATTTACTTTTCCAAAAATATTTGAGGATATACTGCAGAAAAACAAATGTAAGAATTCATTGAGGAGGGCAACATGGAATCCAATAGAACAGACTAAGCTAAGAATGCAAGAGGAACGTAATATCAGAAAGATAACTGAGCAGCAATCCTAGAAAGCAATCATACAAAATCAGAACTGGATGTGAGCAGACTCCTATTTTAAGAGGAATAACAAAGAAGTCAGAAAGCTTAATGGTGTGATAGAAAAAGCCGTATTTCTTCATTGAACCAGAATGATGAAGGCAACTAAAAATGTCAGGAAAAACAGAAAACTGTACCAGAAAATGACAGTATGAATGTGAAGCAAACTTAAATATACTATTATCTTGAATAATTGGTACAGAGTATAAGAAAAGAAAATCCACTTCTGCCTTGTATCTGAAAATGTATTTTTTGAATAGCACAAGTCTGTAACATAAACTACATTTCTTTCCTGTGGCTCCAGTCACATTAGTCAGTTATACAGGGAATAATGTTAATATTATCATAATATTTATCATTTTGTGTTTTGGCTTCTAATTGTTGAAAAAAAAATTGTCCTTTATGTAAAGCATGAAAGACAGCTATAGTTATAAAGCAGAATGTAAATGTCAACAACAGTGTAAAAACCATGATAAAACTAAGAATTTGGGAAGAAAACAGAAGTGCAGAAATAGTGTGGGAGCACTCATTTGCTCATTTCATATTATTAGGCATCAACAGATACTGTTAAATTGATGTATGCAGAAATTAATTATTTAGAATTATATCGTAATCATCAGTTGTATTTTTAAAAAACTAGTATTGAGGGAGAAAGAGAAAGGATAAATTCACTTTTTATTTCATATAATCTCCTCTTTTAAGTGTTGTTTGCCATGTCCATAAAGTGCATAATACAGTATTTATATAATATTGTTAAAGCTTCTGCTTATCTCATTCTACTTTTTTTTTTTTTTTTTTCTTACACAGAGTCTTGCCCTGTTGCCCAGGCTGGAGTGCAGTGGCAGGATCTCGGTTCACTGCAACCTCTGCCTCCCAGGTTCAAGCAATTCTCCTGCCTCAGCCTCCTGAGTAGCTGGGATTACAAGCATGTGCCACCATGCCCAGCTAATTTTTGTATTTTTAGTAGGAATGGGGTCATGTTGGTCAGGCTGCTCTCAAACACCTGACCTCGTGATCCACCTGCCTCAGCTTCCCAAAGTGCTGGGATTACAGGTGTGAGCCACTGCGCCTGGCCCATTCTACTTCTTTTAGAATATCTGAAATCAGGCCATTTCCCAAATGTTGATGATACTTCCCTGCAGACTGGCAACTCATATTGACTCAATTCATTCTGACCTCTTTATTCCCATGTTAGTCATTGATCTGTACACTCTTCACCCTCACCTAGATGTCTGCAACTTCCTACTTGAATCTATCACCTTCATTCTTTCTCTTTTTCTACTTCTCCCTGTTTGGGCCATTGTACCTCCTTCATGAAACTCCTTAACAACTTCTGATGGTTCTGTGGATCAAGTTCAAAATCTCAATTGTATGGTGTATGACTGTAGCCAGAACACCTACTGTGTGGAGTCAGACCTGAGTTTTAATACCTACCTCTGTGTCTTGAATCATATTACAGCACAGCAGAAAGCAGCATCACAAAATAACAAGAATCACAGACTCTGAAGCTAGATCCAGTAGTTAAATCCCAGCTCTATCACCTATTGCTTGTGTGACTTAACCTATCCACATGCTTCAGTTTTCCCACCTGTAAAATGAGGGTGATAACATTACCTTGACTCATAGGGTTGTTGTAAGGAGTATCTGAAGTAAAGTGTGTAAAACTTTTGGAGTGGAGCCTGGCAGAGAGTAGATCACTCAAGCTCACATAGATGACTCTACTTCAGAGTACTCTCATGAAGATAAAGTGAGTCAAGTTATTTAAGCACCTCACTTAAATAATAATAGAATATAAATTCCACAGGGCAGAGATTTTTGTGGTTTTATTTACTGGTATATACCAAGACCTGGAAGAAAACCTGGCACTATTCTCAGTGGTTAACATATTTTAATTCATGTACATGTATCTATTCAAAAATAAATGTTTGTTAAATGAGTGGATTGATTAATATTGTCACCAATCTCTCTCTACCAGTTACACCAGACTCTCTCTCTCTTCTCTTACCATGTCAGACATCCTAATATTTCAACCCACTGCTGTTCATTGCAGGCTCATTCCTGTCTTCTCAGTTCTTTGTTTAAGCCCTTCCCAAGTCAATGTGAAATTCCTTCCTTTTCCTTTAAAAAACAAAACACACAAAAAAAACCTCCTCCAAGAATGCTTTACACATTAGTTTAAAATCAGTTGCTAATGTTCCCTGAAATCATAAGGAGATAGAAATCCTCCATCTTCCTAATCACTTTATGCTCTTCCTGCCTATGTTGCTGTACATTATGAGCTGACTTGTCCTGGATGGGCCACACTTGGGAATGTCCACCATGCCCACAGCCCTTCTCAAAAGAGATTTTCCCAAAAGTTGCCTTGCTGTTACCTGTGGTCCCAAGTGAATGAATCAGGGCAGGCAATCAATCTACTGGTTAGAGACATTTTAGGTTGTTGATATGTGAGCTTTGCCCAAATAGATCTCTCCCAAGGAGTTCTGAATTTAAGGCATTAGAATGAATCATTTGTTTTGGGAACAAAGCCAAATAACAAAGAGAGAAGGTAAGATACTGAGGTCATGAATAGTCAGAAGCAATGAGAGATAATAAACAGAAGCAATGTGAAAGAGGGAAGTAGAGAGAAGTTGGTGGGAACCAGCAGGATTAATGAAGGCAGAGATTTTAAAAAGCCTCATAGAAGCTAAATGGGACTTTGGGGATCCTTTTAAAAGAGGATAGCCTTGGTCAGCATGCTCTTTTGGCTTTAGCCTTCCTGAGAATGGAAGTCCTACTAAGAATGGCAGTCCAAGAAGAGATAAGGAAGCTGGTTCTTGTTTACCTAAAACTGAAAAACATACTTTCAGGTAATATGGATTTTTCTTATTTTTCTTGTATGCATTTATTGTCCTTTATTTTTAAACTCTGGACTTCAGGTACACAGAATTGGATTTATCTTCATTCTTGGTTAATGGCATGCTACCATCATTGGCCCATTCATAGCATGGCCTCATTTTATTTCTTGGTAACATGACAAACACCCACAAATTACCACACAATCCAATAATTAGAACAATAACAATGATTTAACCCTCCCATATACTCTTCCCTATTGCATGCTTTTGCTTTCCTGCCATAAATAATCATTTTCCTAAACTGGAGTTTATCATTCTCTTAGTTTTCTTTTTTATTATATGTGTGTATGCTTAAACGAAATCCTGTTTAGTATTCATTGCTTTTGAACTTTACTAAAGGACATCATGTTGTATATAGTCTTCTGAGGCTTGCTTTTCTTATTCAGCAGGATGTTACTTGGATTCATACAGCCTGTTGCATGTAGTTATAATTCATTCATTTTCACTGATACTTAATTATTCCATGGTTAATTTATACATTTCCTAGTTGCTGGGCATTTCGATTGTTTCCAGTTCTTGTTGGTTGGTTGGTTTACTTATTGCTGTTACAGGGTTGCTGTAAACATTCTTGTACATAACTCCTGGTACGTGTTCCTTTGGGCATATTCTAAGGAGTACAATTGTTGTGCCATAGGGTTTATGAATTCTCAACTCTTCAAGATAATACCAAATTATTTTTCAGTGTAGTTGAACCAATTAAACTCTTGACATATAAAAGATGCTGTTGATTTGTATCCTCTCCAATACTTGGAATGCCAAATCTTTTAATTTTATCAATAAAGTGGCTATAAAATAATATTTTATTGTAGTGTTTTTTAAAAGAAATGAAGTACTGATACATGCTAAAATGTGAATATTTTTAATTAATTATTATTATTATTTTTATTTTTTTGTAGAGACAGGTTGGGGGTGGGGCCTTCCTTTGTTACCTGGGTTGGTCTCAAACTCCTGGCTTCAAGCAATCCTTCTGCATTGGCCTCCCAAAGTGAGCCAACGTGCCTGGCTTGTAGTCTGGTTTGTTTTTTTTTTTTTTGGTAAGTAAATATGTATTACTTGAAAAATCAGGTAGAAACAGTGTAAGTATTACTTATAAAGCCAGCTAAAAAAGCAGGTGGAAACAGAAATACCTTGATTCAGAAACTCACATACACATACATATAAAATCCAAACCTACAAGTTCCCGCACCCTTCAGTTCTGGTTAAAAACAAAACAAAACAAACAAACAAAAAAAAACTCAGTGGTATATGAACTGAATATGAGAAAAAGCATAATCTAGAGTTCCTTTTCTAAGCCACTTACTAAGACAAACATGAACTCCTAGATTTTTTTCTGCTGCACTATAAAGCAGCCCTTCAAGTATATGCAGCCTGTGGCAGTAAGGGGAAAAGGTCTGGATCTCAGTCCTACGATGCCTTTTAAATTCAATGTTGATTCCATCAGTTGTGTTTATGTGACATCAAAGTAACTGTTTTAACTTAGGGGTAAAAAGTGTGTCTTTGGCATCACATAGACAAGAGCTCAAGGTGTTTGATCGAATTCTTCATGTTTAACCACTCAGGTTGGCATTTATAGAAGAACCTCTCTTCTGCCAGATTACCTTGTGGTTACTTTCCTATTCCCTAGAGGAACTGTAAATTACTCAGATGATAAACTGGCAGGTGTTACATAAACACCGAATACAACTAAACATTCCTTTCAAATAATGTCACATTAAAACTTGAACAAGACTCAAAGAATTTTTCCATATTCCAAAGAAGAAAGCAATATATAGCAGCCTCAGAAATACTGAAATTGCTAGTAAAACAAATCTACAAAATTGACTTTGGAAAAAACAAACACCAAAACAGCAATAAAAGCAACAAAAACAACCAAGTTTATGTACAAAGAGAAGCAACCAATATTAAAGTAAATAAAATATCTTCCTATAACCAGACTTACTACTATGTTCCACGGGTTCAAATGAAAGTGCTTTTCTGCAAAATTATAGTTTACAGCATCGTATGTGATTAAAGAAGTAGCAGTGAAAATGTCTACCTGTCTACCGGAAGAAACGAAAGCTAGGTATGCTATAGAAAGGATAATCAGCTATTTCCTGTTATTTTCCTCAGAACCTTAAGTCAACTCAATCCGACAAGCATTAGCTTCATTTTCCTTTTCTCTGATTCAATTCACACTAGTTTATTGAGCATCTAATATGGACCACTGGTGAAAGATGTTAAATATTTAATGGCAAAGAAGACTCAGCAGGGTATAGGGGGAATTCAAATAGGGATAAGACTTTATGTGGCTGAAAGGCAGAAAAGACATCGTATGCGAGAATAACATCCGAAATAGATCTTAGAAGATTGGGCTGATGGAGATGCCTTCATCTCCCAGATGTGTCCCAGATAGAAAGAACAGCACAAGCAAAGCACGGATATATAAAATAATTATGCTTTGAGACAAGAGTGAATGGTTTAGCAAATGACAGAGGGGTTGAAAGAGTTGTTTAAAAAGAGAAGAAAGCTATAGGATTCTTTAGGTGACTGCAACATAACTAAAATCGAACTAAGCTCAGAAAGGCAGGTATTGGCCTATTTAACTGGAAAGTCAAGAATGGTGAGTGTGGTGGCACGCGACTTAATCGCAGCTACTCAAGAGGCTGAGACAGGAGGATGCTTTGAGCTCAGGAGTTCAAGACTAGCCTGGGCAGTACAGCGAGGATCCTGTCTGTAAACAAAAACAAAAAACACAAAGTCAAGAAGGTGCTCTGGCTTCACTCATAGCTGGATCCAGGGAGTCTCACTTTGCTCAATAAATTTCACCTCTTTTTTTTTTCTGTTGACTTCATGTTATAGTTGGTAATTCCTGGCAAATTTTGTCTTTTATCATAGTGATTTCTAGCAGCCTCAACAGAAAATGAGCTGCATTTTCTCAACTGCTCAGACAAAAGTCTCAGAATAGAGATTCATTTATCTGACTTAACTAATTTATGCCTATCCCTGACCCAATTACTGGGTCTAGGAGGATTCCTCATGTGTTCACTCCTAGAGCCAAGAAGAAGGATCACTGCCAGCCAAACTCGGATGAAGGAATGGGTACCTGTCAAGAAACTTAAAGCCCTACCAAATAAATAACTGCCGAAAAAACACCAGGTGTCCCCACCAGGCTCTGAAACCAATCTGAAGAAAATGCACTTGAGCCACTGAAAAATTTTAGGCAAAGAAGCAGCATGATTAGAATAGTTCCAGAATGATCTGGTCCCAAGATAGAGAACAGATAAGAGTTGAGAGGGACTGAAAGTGTCTGCGAGAGAAAAGATGATTCGGTAACAATGTTTTAAAAAGAAAAAGAGGGTCTCGGCCTGGTGCGGTGGCTCACGCCTGTAATTCTAGCACTTTGGTAGTCTGAGGCAGTTGGATCACTTAAGCTCAAGAGTTCAAGACCAGCCTGGGCAACATAGCAAAACCCCATCTCCACCAAAAGTACAAAAATTAGCTAGGCATGGTAGTGTAAGCCTGTAGTCCCAGCTACTCAGTAGACTGAGGTGAGAGGATCACTGGAGTCCATGAAGTTGAGGCTGCAGTGAGCCATGATCACACACCACTGCACTCCAGCCTGGGTGACAGAGTGAGACTCTGTCTCAAAAAAAAAAAAAAAGAAAGAAAAAAAAAAGAAAAGAAAGAAAAAAAAAAGAAAAGAAAAGAAAAAGAAAGAAAAGAAAATGAGGGTCTGAACTAGAATTGTGGCCTTGATATTTGAAAGGCAACGGATTAAGGAGACATTTTAGAAGTTTGTATCAACTTGGTTATTGGCTGAATTCTGTGGAAGAGAAAAGGAGGCACCAAATATGATTGTTGTTTTCAAGTCTGGTTGACAGGAGAAACGGGGGAGTCAGGAGGAGTTGTTTATGGGGGAAGCTGTTTAGCTTGGAAGTGCTTAGTTTGAGGATAGCTGGTGCTCCCGGTAGAGATTTTCATCAGTCAGCTGGGAAATGAAGTTGGAATAAAATCCAGAAGCAGAGCCGGGTCCAAAAGGATAATAGCAGTAAACACCAAGGTAATCCCAGGAGGCAGAAAGCCAGGATGAGGGCAAGAGCCGTTGGAGCAGAGAGTGGCTTGTCTGGAGGGTTTCTCCATTCACACCCAGCAATTGTATGTGAGGTCCCTACAGGTACTAAAGCGCAATCGAAGACCTGGGGCTTTGCCCAGGTGGCCACTATGGATGGTAACAGAGACAAGGAAAGAGTACTGGACCAGTTATTTGTGTAACTGACTGATTCTTTCTTGACCTCTCCCCTAGCAATTGAAAGTTTTCATTTCTTCCTTCCATTTTCTTACTTTTTATTCCTCATGCATATTCTAATCCTCTAAGTTTGTTAGCCAGTCTGCACAGGTCTTTCCATTCTCCAGTCTCTAGTTACTTGTCAAAATAGTTCCTCTGTGAATTATCATCCCCCTTGACCCCCTACCCACAACACCTTTATTGTCACGTTCATTACAGTGGCTCTTGTGAAGGAAGTCATCCCAGACCTGGGACTAAGATCTTTCCTCAGGAGTAGAGTCACTGTATGGTTGTGGTCATGTTATTAGCTTTTCGAAACCTTGATTTCCTCTTCTATAAAAAGGCTGAGTAACCATACCACCTCATATGGTTGTAAAGATTAAGTGAAATACATATGGTGCAAAAGCAATATTTTTGTGTTTGACTTGCCTTATGTGTCTCTTAGTGAAAAAAAATAATTTGCAAGAGAGGAGTTTGAAGCTGGAGAAGGATTTAATCTTTCTGTACTTCTTGAATTTCTCACTTCACTCTTCATAGGACTCTCCTCCATACCATAGGACTCTCCTCCATTTCCAACCTTAGTTGAAATCTGTTGCTAAGTGGGATTCTGGTTTACTTGTAAATCTAATTTTGAGATACTTCTTATACAAGGTATCTCAGATAAAGTGACCTTCAAAAGGAAGAAATAAAAGGAGAGAAAAAAGGAAAAGAAAGGAAGAATGGGAAGAGGGAGGGAGCCAGGAACAAGTAAGTTGGCTCCATGTGTTTTGCTGCCTTTTATCAGGAGCAGAAGAAATGTCTATGCTGATGGTGAATTTAGAGAAAGACAGTGTCACACCCAAGGTCAACATCTGACTTTTTCACCTGTTCAAGGCTACCCTTTCCTGGGACCTCGCTGATGGTTAATCACTAACTTCTGCTACACTAACACAACTCAGTTTAGATAAAATCGTGGTTTTCAAAGTGTAGTCCCAGCAAAAGCAGCATCAGCACCACTGGGAAACTTATGAGAAATGCATATTCTTGGGCTCTACCTTAGACCTACTGAATCAGTACCTCCACAGCTTAGTACCAGTAGTCTGTGTTTGAACAAGCCCTCCAAGTGAATCTGGTGTATGGTTAAATTTGAGAATCACTGACCTGAAAAAAAGGCTCTCTCAGAGATGTGCGGGTGGTTGCTTTGAGCCAGAGGGAAGTCCTTGCCTTGCAGCACTCAGATCCTACAACATAGGCAAGAAACAGATGCCTGCTGGTGCCAAAGGTCTGATGCTTCATGGAAATATGAAACATGGTTGAAAAGCAGGTAAAAGAAACCTCATTCCTCCATAAGTAGAGGCACCATGAGAGTGAGGTTCCTTCCTTCTTACTCACCTGTGGGATCCCCAGGGGGTCCAATGCCCATAGTATTAGAGAATCTTTGGCCAAATGAGGTCCCACCTTGTGCTTTAACTTCTTTCTTTGTGGAAATGTGGGCACACATTGTCTCATCCTGCAAGAATCACATGGAAAAATTCAGTTTGAGATTCCTGTAGACAGAATTGATCCAAACAGGGTGACGACCCTCACTGGGCTCTGGGTGTGCAGAAAGCAGAGGTTAGCAGGAACTCTTAAACCCATGAGCTGCACTCTCCTCCCCGCAGCCTTCCTGAATAAAGCAGAACACTATTTTAGCATTCATTCCAACCGAGGTGGGAGACAGCCTGGCCATAACAGGAAGACATCAAGTCTTGGAGCACTGGGGGAGGGGAATATGAGCATGTGTGAGTGAGCTGAGAAAACAGGTGGTAAGAAGGAATTGGTGCCCTCTGGGAGAGAGGCAAAATGCGGGACAGGATGGTCAAAGCCAAATGTATATCCTTCCCTACAGGTCTGAGGCCAGCCTCCAGCCTGCCTATAAATCTCATTCCCGACTCTGCAGAGAGCAGAAAAGAATGGAAAGGCTTCAAGAAGTCCAGGAATATCTGGTTGAGAAAAATCCACTTTTCTGGACTTCCTACTTTGTTCATTTGCTATAGATTAGAGTCAAGAGTCTGGATCCTCCTTGTCTTTTAAATGTTGTGGTATTCTACCAAAAGGAGTGAAGCAGGAGGACACGGACAGCCACCTCAAGTGACCTTAGAGGGAAGCAGGGGATCTGAGTGTGCTGCAGGCAGAGACCATGCACAGCAATGTGGATTCCACATTGCCACAGTGGGACCAGGCCAGCGCCAAGTTCATGCATAGGAACACAACTCTTTCATGAATCTTGCTATTTTGAAAGGGCAGTTCAGCTGTCAGTCCAAGCCCAAATAAATACAACTGTCTCAGTCAGAAGCCCTGAAGAAAGCCCTTCTCTTTGGCAGTCTGATTACAGCTGGCACTGACATTCCACAGAATGCAGTGATTTATGCAGCAGGAAGATGACTGGCTGCAGGGCAACAGGGGGATTTTCTTCTGCAAGAATTTCTGTCATGGCCTTTTCTGACCCTTCACCCTGGTGATTGAAATTTGAAAGTAAAATGAATGACTTTTCTATGAGTTATTGAGTTTTCCTAGCCTGCCTTTAGCATAACTTGCTACTTGGGGGAAAAAGGGATAAAGGGCTCTGTTCAGTCAAACGTCTGAATTAATGATGTCCCCCCCCAAGCATCTTGGATTTAGATAGTAGATTTGAGGATGCAGGGGACATGAGTGTTTTCAATGAGAGATGCAGCTTTATTGGAGCTTGTTATAGAAAGAGAAACTAATGAGCAAATTGGTGATGAGACTCCAGTAAGGAGGGTGACCCCAGTTGGAGGGTGATTTTTAAGCTGTTTTTGTGGACCAGACAACTTTGATTTCCAAGCCTTCTCTGCTCATATTGAGCTAGTTTCAGGAAATGGATTCACACAAGCACACAGCTTTTACCTTACCAAAGGGTTGACAGGGAGAGGACAAGTTGTATTTACCTTAGATTTGTCATCTAACACTACAGGAAGGGCCACATTGGAAAATCAGAGAGAATGGATGCACCGTGTACTATAATAAATCAAAAGTCTGTGCATTCTGTACCAGCCTGTGGTTGGCATTGTTTTTTCCAGCTAGAAGCTTTCCCTAAAGTCATTAGCATCTGTGACAAGACAACTTAAAGATAGTGAGGGACTGGCAAGGTGACTCACACCTGTAATCCTAGCCCTTTGAGAGGCTGACGTGGGAGGACTGCTTGAGGCTGGTAGTTTGAGACCAGCCTGGCCAACATAGGGATACCTCCGTCTTTACAAAAAATGAATGAGCCGGGCATGGTGGCACATGCATGTGGTCCCAGCTACTTGGGAGGCTGAGAAAGGAGGACTGCTTGAGCCCAGGAGTCTGCTGTTGCAGTGAGCCATGATAGCACCACTGCACTCCAGCCTGGGCAACAGAGTGAGACTCTGTCTCTAAAAGAAAAAATAAGATAGTAAGGCTATACTGATGTCCACATTAAACAGCTGGGGAAAACAGAGTAAGTCAGAGAGAACAGCATCTAATTGGAACTGAGAATACCTTCATCCACAATGGCTGTTCAGACAGCCTTTGCCACAGCTGTCTCATGATGAAAGGATAAAGGCTTCCTCAATGCTTTCATTCACTAAGCATACTTACTGTTTGTCAAGTGCCATGGGACTGTACATAGAAACAATACACTTAGAGTTTGATGAGTGAGAAAATAATCTCCTAAATAGCCATAATACAAAGCATAATATGGTAAATATCGTAAACAAGGTATATAAAATCTCACAACTAGCTTTCCAACAATCTCTAAAACTCACTGAGCCTACAAGTGACTGCGTGACAAATTAAGGCGTGACTACAGTATCCGACAAGCATTTATTTAGCAGTACGCACTGGAAAGTAATCTTCATAGGGCAGGAGATTTTGTCTGTTTGGTACACTTCTGTATTATTACTGTTGTAATAGGAACAAGGACAATAACAATAGCAGCTACCCCTTATGGAGGGGCTATTACATCAAACACTGTGGTGCAACATTTACATTTATTAACTCATTTCATCTTTTCAAAAGTGTTATGAAATAGATATTATGATCCCCATTTTATGGTTGAAGAAATTGACTTACTGGAAAATCAAGTTTTCTAAAGTCACACAGAGCTGGAACAAAGAGAAGCAAAGGTGAAACCTGAGGCAACTATTGAAGAATAGATAGGAGGAAGTCACAGAGGTAGGCCAGCAATAGAAAACTCGGAGGAATAATACAAGATTAGTTGTATACCCATCACAGTGCAAGCCATGGTTAGGTAGCTATGTTGTTTGTACAAGAGAATCACAAATAATAGAGAATGCATGTGTCGAATGGCCTCTAGCTAAAGACTACTCAGACTCTAATATGGATACAAATAACTTGGGAATCATGTTAAAATGCATACTGTGATTCAGCTGGTCCAGGATAGGACCTGAGATGAAGCATTTCTGACAAGCTTACAGGTGATGTGATGTCCCTGATCTAAGGCTACAATTTGAGTAATAAAGGTCTAGCCCTTTGGTCCCAAATGCTGTTCTAAGAACCAGTGCTTAACAGTCTATAAAGAAGTCTATAGTTAAGCCGGGCGCGGTGGCTCAAGCCTGTAATCCCAGCACTTTGGGAGGCCGAGACGGGCGGATCACGAGGTCAGGAGTTCGAGACCATCCTGGCTAACACGGTGAAACCCCGTCTCTACTAAAAAATACGAAAAACTAGCCGGGCGAGGTGGCGGGCGCCTGTAGTCCCGGCTACTCGGGAGGCTGAGGCAGGAGAATGGCGTAAAAACCCGGGAGGCGGAGCTTGCAGTGAGCTGAGATCCGGCCACTGCACTCCAGCCTGGGTGACACAGCGAGACTCTGTCTCAAAAAAAAAAAAAAAAAAGAAGTCTATAGTTAAATGAAAACAATAAGACAATAGACTGAAGTTTTTTTACAGGTAACTTTATTTAGTTTTTTCTTATTTATGTTGAGATATAATTCATTGTATTTGCAACACAAGATGATTAAAATAGACTACAGTCATCCCTCAGTATCTGTGGGGGATTGGCTCCAGGACCCCTGCAGATACCAAAATCCACAAATGCTCAAGTCCCTTATATAAAAAGGTGTAGTCATTGCATATTATCTATGCACATCCTCTGGTATACATTAAGTCATCTCTAGATTACTTATAATACCTAATACAATGTAAATGCTATGTAAATAGTTGCTATACCATATTGTTTAGGAAATAACGACAAGAAAAAACCCTGTGCATGTTCAGTACCTATTCAACCATCCATTTTTTCAAATATTTTTTATCTGTGACTGGTTGACTCAAAAGATGTGAAGCCTATGAATATGGAGGGCCAACTGTATCTAGGTAAGCATTAGATTTAATCATAGGCTAAAACCTGGTAACACTATGTCAGTCTCCAATTATTTTTTTCAAAAAAGCTAGGAACCAGTGATCGAGTCCAACTTCTCATTTTATAAATGGGGAAACTGACGCCTAGAGTGGAGAATTGATTTACCCATTAACAGAAGATGTAGGCTGGGAGTCTCCTGTTTCTGAAAGGTAGAGACAGAGTAAGGCAACAAGGTAGATATCTTAGATTGCAGAGACCATTACTTGTCACATTGAGAAATCTGAATTTTATCTTATAGGCCATAGCAAATTATTGAATAATTCGATAAGAGGAAGTGACATAGTGAAAATTATGAGTTAGGACAGCTGATCTGGTAACAAAATATAGCATAAGTGCCTGGAGGCAGAGAGATCAATTTAGAATCCAATGCCTAATTAGCATGATCTATAAAATAGAATCTAAAGTGCCATCAGTTATTAGAAGCACTTAAATATACTCCAAAGAAAGAAAAATTTTAATAAAACTATGGCAAAATGATTCCTTATCACTTTGGAATTTTTATTTCATGCTTACTGAATTGCTCTTTTATACTTATTTAAACATTGCTTTTTATCATATATTTCTCTTATACATTCATAAAAGTAAACTATGAGCAAAATAGATTGCTCAAGGCCGTGGTTCCCAAATCATGCACCACAGCACCCCAAGGAGCTACTGGGCACTTACTGGGGTGCTGTGGGATATACCATTTTTAACACAATGACTCTTGACATCTGTTCAGATAGGGCGTCAACTTCTAGCTCAACGTTAGTGACAATTTCAACATTAGATCAGGCTACATTCCTTTTGATGACATTATATTTTGTGAGGCTTTGGTTGATGGCAATTGCTGTGATTTTTTAAAAAGTGAGTACTGCAAAAACAAAATGGAATAGGAAATGAAGATGATAATGTCCAATTTGATCCCAAAATTTGGGATGTTGTGCAGTGCTCAAGAAGCACACCCATTCCGTAAGTAGGTAATTCTAGTTATTTAAGGATAAAATGAAAATATTTTTTCAAATGGCTACTAAGTTGTTGGACCTATTTAATAAATGGAAATATTAGATATTTCTTTTGGCCTAGGGATGCTGTGAAAAAGGTACCAAGAAACTAGAAGTGCCATCAACCAAGAAAGTTTGAGAATCTCTGGGTTAAAGTATTCCTAAAACTTTTTGACATCCATACTGCAATTCTTCTGGATCACTCTTTGATTCACAGTAGTCTACATCCATGTTCGATGTGTCCAGC
The DNA here is from genome assembly GCF_008728515.1 of Papio anubis. Classification (NCBI taxonomy): domain Eukaryota; kingdom Metazoa; phylum Chordata; class Mammalia; order Primates; family Cercopithecidae; genus Papio; species Papio anubis. Next base: position 101,538,389 of record NC_044980.1, read on the forward strand.
ATTATGCCTGTGCCATAGGTGCATTGGCAATGCACTGTTTTTTAAGAGTGCTCCACTATTGTCCTTGCAATATATTTTTTCAAGCTCCATTCATTTTGGAAGTTTTGTTGTTGGGAAATATTCAGAGGTGTTCATGAAAAGTTTTTAGGCAATAACCAGAACTCATACTTAGAACTCATTTTTAGGCAATAACCAGAACAGTCTATTGAACTCTAGAAGTTGAGAACACTGAGTTCCATTCATACTAGCAGGAAAAATACGTCAGACTGAGCTCATAGAGGCAATAACAAATACACCACAACTGCCTTCAAGCCAATAGCAATTGTAAGTTGCCATTGAGTATACCCTATTCCAATTTTAAATATGTTAAAATATGAAAAAAAAGATATATCTATCAACAAACCAACAAAATGCAGTGATATCTATTTCATAACGTTGTGAGAGTTGATGTAATATCTGTGAAAGGGTTTTAGTTTTGGGGGGGTTGTTTGTTTTTGCAGGACAATCTTTTTTTTTAAGTTTTCCATACGTTATTGGGGTACAGGTGGTATGTGAAATGAGTAAGTTCTTTAGTGGTGATTTGTGAGATTTTGGTGCACTCATCACCCGAGCAGTATACACTGAACCCTATTTGAAGTCTTTTATCCCTCAATCTCCTCTCACTCTCCCCTCCAAGTCCCCAAAGTCCGTTGTATCATTCTTATGCCTTTGCATTCTCATAGCTTAGCTCCATGTATCAGTGAGAACATAGGATGTCTGGTTTTCCATTCCTGAGTTACTTCACTTAGAATAGTAGTCCCCATTCTCATCCAGGTTGCTGCGAATGCCGTTAATTCATTCCTTTTTATGGCTGAGTAGTATTCCATTGTATGTATATACCACTTGTTTTATCCACTTGTTGGTTGATGGGCATTTGGGTTGGTACCACGATTTTGCAATTGCAAATTGTGCTGCTATAAACATGCGTGTGCAAGTATCTTTTTCAAATAATGACTTATTTTCCTCTGGGTGGATACCTAGTAGTGGGATTGCTGGATCAAATGGTAGTTCTACTTTTAGTTATTTAAGGAAACTCTACACTGTTTTCCATAGTGGTTGTACTAGTTTACATTCTCACCAGCAGTGTAGAAGTGTTCTCTGATCACCACATCCATGACAATATCTACCGTTTTTTATTTTTTTGATTATGGCCATTCTTGCAGTAGCGAGGTGGTATCACACTGTGGTTTTGATTTGCATTTCCCTGATCATTAGTGATGTTGAGTATTTTTTCATACGTTTGTTGGCCATTTGTATATCTTCTTTCTAGAACTGTCTATTCATGTTCTTAGTCCACTTTTTGGTGGGTTTGTTTGTTTGTTTTTGAGAGGGAGTCTCACTGTCTCTCCCAGGTTGGAGTGCAGTGGTGTGATCTCAGCTCACTGCAACCTCCTCTTCCCAGGTTCAAGAGATTCTCCTGCCTCCGCCTCCCAGGTAGCTGGGATTACAGGCACCCACCACCATGCCCAGCTAATTTTTGTGTTTTAGTAGAGACAGGGTTTCACCATGTTGGGCAGGCTGGTTTCGAACTCCTGACCTCAGGTGATCCACCCACCTCGGCCTCCCAAAGTGCTGGGATTATAGGCGTGAGCCACCACACCCAGCCTGTTTGTTTTCTTCTTACTGATTTGTTTGAGTTCTTTGTAGATTCTGGATATTAGTCCTTCATCAGATGTATAGATTGTGAGGATTTTCTCCCACTCTGTGGGTTGTCTGTTTACTCTGCTGACTGTTCCTTTTGCTGTGCAAAAGCTCTTTAGTCTAATTAAGTCCCAGCTATTTAGTTTTGGTTTTACTGCATTTGCTTTTGGGTTCTTGGTCATGAAATCCTTACCTAAGTCAACGTCTAGAAGGGGTTTTCCAATGTTATCTTCTAGAATTTGTATAGTTTCAGGTCCTAGATTTAAGTCCTTAATCCATCTTGAGTTGATTTTTGTATAAGGTGAGATGTGAGGATCCAGTTTCATTCTTCTATATGTGGCTAGCTAATTATCCCAGCATCATTTGTTGAAAAAGGTATCCTTTCCCTACTTTATGTTTTTGTTTGCTTTGTCAAAGATCAGTTGGCTGTAAGTATTTGGGTTTGTTTCTGGGCTCTCTATTCTGTTCCATTGGTCTATGTGCCTATTTTTATACCAGTACCATGCTATTTTGGTGACTATGGCCTTATAGTATAGTTTGAAACCAGATAGTGTGATGCCTGTAGATTTGTTCTTTATACTTAGTCTTGCATTGGCTATGTGGGCTCCTTTTTGGTTCCATATGAATTTTAGAATTTTTTTCTAATTCTGTGAAGAATGGTGGTGGTATTTTGATGGGGAATGGTTGAATTTGTAGACTGCTTCTGGCAGTAAATTATAAGGCACCACTGATATTACTTTCATTAGGCACCAGATGATAAGGGCCTAGACTAGGATATGAAAAGAGGCTATGGAAAAAGAACTGTAAGATTATGAGGCACTGAAAGAGAGTCAACAAGATTTTCAAATTAGAACACAAACATGGGTTGTTAAGCTACTTTTGAGTCATGAAAACTGTCCTATAAATGCTTGGCCAGATGCTTGCACCCAGGCTAAAGCTTAAGAGAAATGTACAATCCATCTGGCAACTCTTTGGTCCTCTTTGTTATATTCCATTCCAAAGTCACAGCCATAGACTTCCTGCCCCGATACTAGTCAACAGTAGAACCTAGAGTCCTTAGTAAAACTATGATGGTAAGGGAAAATGTTTACAGCGAATCACTTGTATATATAATTCTTGGAGAGTGGTTAAGGTTAATAGTTAAATTCACTGGTTTTGGTAGAAATTGGCCTGTATTGCAAGTCCTCATTATACCCTTTATTAGCTGTGTGACATCAGTCCTCTAAGTCTCAGTTTCCTTATCAATTATTTTTAGTGTAATAGGAATAATGATAACATCTCCTTCATAAGGTTGTAATGATGATTAAACTAGATAAAGTGTAAATTGTAGTGCTTGGCTCAGATTTAGCATTTCAATGTCCAAAAAGAAAACATATTCTATTTTTTGCCACCTCTTTGGCAGGTTTGAAATTGTTTCACAGGGGAGTTTGTTCCCATCCTTAAAATTTTGTTTAGAAAAGCATCATGAGCAATTAGTTAACAGAAGCCATATGTGACTCATATGTAGCATCTTCCCACTGGTTTCATCTTCACTAGCATTTCCCTAGTCTATGCCACCATCATGTCTTTCCTGACCCAGAACTTTACCTTTTAAGTGCAAATCTTGTTTCCACTCTTAACGCACTGGAATCTGTTCTCTACCTGCATTTCTAAATGTTCTTCAGATTTTGTCACTACCGACGTTAAAAATCCCTCCAACAACTTCCCATTGCACTGTCAATAAAATCCAAACTCAGTATCTAGACTTTCCACACCTAATGCTCCACCTTATCTCCTACTGCTACATTTGTCACTTCACTCCAACTACGTTGACCTGACTTCTGATCCTTCAACACACCAAGCCCATTCTCACTGTAGAGGTTTTTATGTTCCCTGTGCATAACATTTTTTACTCTCTAATATTTTCTTGTTCATCAATTTAACAACCATGTTTTCTTCATCTCCCCAGCCCCAGCCTTCAGAATGTAAACTCCATGAGAGTAAACATTGTCTTATTCTCTGTGACATCCCCAGTACCTAAAGCAAACCTGGCCCATACTAGGCATGCTATAAACAATTGCTTAATCATAAATAAATGTATGCAAATTAGACATCAGGAAAATGTCATTATATAAGTACCCTTTTGTGGAAACATTTCTTAAGAGACAACATTCTCTAAGCAGTAAGTAACAGCATATATTACAATTCAGATCTGGTAGTGAAGGACAGAAATAGTCGTGCCCAGGTACTGACAGAATGAATTTGTACAAAGCCAAGGAAATGATATTTTATTGTCACCTCCCTTTGTTTTAAAAGTATTTCATAACCAAGTACTCTCTATCAGATTTTTCCTTTGACATCCAGAAGGTCTTCTCCTGGCTTCTGAAAGATTTGCTTGTCAGTTTATTTGAACAGACAATATATTTCAAAGACTGACATTCAGTAGCAATTTGAATCTTGTAGAGTAACTTGATTCTTCTAGCATTTAACAAATAGGCTATTCCAGGACACCAGGCTAGAAGTGTGCTTTGAATAACTATCAAATGGGAGGGATATTTATCTCCGTATGTATCTGTACACATAAGGGAATCTCCCTCTCTGTCTCTTTCACTCCCTCTACTTGTTAATAGAGAAAATGTCAACTGCAGTAGAGATTTATTTCTTTGAACTCTTTACTCACAAAGCTGACAAAAACTGGGAGCTGAACTCATTTATCCAGTCTGAAGGACTAGTCTTCAAACAATCAACAGTAACAGCATGTAAATCTGTCAGCATAATAGTAGTTGTTCAAGGAAAATCTGTAACTTAATTACTGAGAAGGTACAGCAGAAGAAACGGGTCCTCTGTAAACTGCTGATCAGTACAGGAAAGATTCTACTCCATTCATTTAAATTAAAATATTTATTGAGCAACCACTATTACCCTCCAACTCTATGCAGTGAGGCAAGATAGCAAATCAGATACCCAGAAAGGGCCTTGGGAACAGTGTGTAAAATGCCAAGGCATAAGGCTAGCACAGAAGACACTGGTGAATTCTGGTTTTCCCCGAGTTTCTTGATTTCTCCTTTGACTCTTGAGGTGTATCTTCAAAGGTACTGCAACTCAATCCAGATATACACCGAGGTGGGTAAAGGTGGCAGCAGCAGCCCAATGTGACAGCCAATTCCATGTGCAGCCTGACACAGGACACTTCACATATGTTAAATCTCACTTCCATCCTCAGAGGTAGGTATTTGATTTCCTTTTGCCAAAAAAGGAAATGGAGATATTTAGCTCTCCAGAGGGAGAGCTAAAAGATTAAATAAATTATGTGTGATGGATACAAAATGAAAATTTAATTCTGATTATTCATGGTCATATTCATTTTGTTCAGAATATATTTATTGATTGTCTTGAATCTGTGAAGCTGAGGATTCGAACAAACAGGGCAGGTTCCAAATGCTCAAAGAAACTTTTACCTAATGTGGGGTAAAACATATTTTTTAAAGTGTAAATTTTATAATAGAGGTACGCTCGGTAGGCCAAAGAGAAAACGATTCACTTTGCCGGAGTGCAATGAGAGTGAAAGGAGAATGGCACTGTCACTAGCATGTGATAAGAGATGAATCTTGGAAAATGGACAGGAGTCCATAGGACAATCAAAGGGAGGGAGAATGAGGAGATGACAGGTGGGGTGCTAGGTGGTGTCAGGGCACAGGGTGAGGAGGAAGATAGTCTAGGTGCTGGGAACTGCAAATGCTAGGTCTTCAGGACTTTAAGGAACAGTAAGTCATTTGATCAGTCTGGAGTGTGGGTGTGTGCCGTGGGTGGCAGAAGATGAGCCTGGAAAAGGGAGCCAGGCAGGAGGGGTTTGTGTGTCAGGCTGAGGAGTTTAGGCTGTACCACAAAGGTAATGGGAACCCAAGAAAAGATTTTGAGCAAGGGGATGACATCTCCAAAATGGATCTTCTAAAGGTCCCCCAGCAATGGTCTGGAAGAGAGACTAGAGAGAGAGAGACCTATCAAGGAGGCAGGGAGACCAGAGAAGAGCCTTCTGTGCTAGGCCAGGCAAGACACTCTGAGTCCTGGATCAAAGCAGTGGCTCAAAAATGCACTTGTCTGGGCCCTCTCCCCTGCACAGTTCAGCTTGGTATGCTCCTTGAAGGAGCTCTGTTGCCTGTGCAACATGGACCAGATTTAAGGGACAGTAGCCCTGTTCTCAGCCACACTTCTGCTGCTCACCCTCCTGTTTGATCATCCAGTTGGATGGTATGTAGGTTGTTGTCCTAGTGTTGACCTTGAAAGGGTCCTGAAATTAACTCATTAGTCCCTTCTTTGCATCAAGTTAAGGAGACTTTTACGAAAGTACAGCAGATTCCCTAGAAGGAATGCAGCATTATCAGCCGTTAATGCCCTGCCCGAATTGCTTCACCAGATTAATTAGGTGGATGCCCAGCAAGGCCCTAATCAAGGGGAGGCAGAGCAGTAATGTTGATGAAGTAAGGGAATAAATGAGATCATGCATTGAGCACAAGTTGGGCAGAACTGTGCTCAGCATCCTGGGCAGAAATGGAGCTCCCAGTGCACAGAGGGAGATCAAGGGTCAGGAAAAAAGAAAGAGCAAGCAGCTTTAGAGATGAAGAAGGCCAGCTGGGCTCATCAGGCCTAGGATCCACTCAGGAGATCCCTTTTGCCATATATGGCAGGTTCTCTGTCCTAAAGAGAGCCCCTCACCTGGCACAGGAACGTGGACTGGTCAGTGTTATTTCTTCCCTTTTTTCCAGGATGTTACGAACAGAGTGCCAGGTAATTTCTATGCATTCTGTCAGTCAGCCCTCACTACCATGTGTCAGATAGGCTTAGTTTCTAGGTTTCCCATGAAGAAACTGAAGTTCAGAGAGCTTAAGTAAACTGCGCACAGTCATTCAGCTGAGTAGCAGAGTCAGGATTTGAATCTAGATCCATTCTGGCTCTCAACCACTGTTAAGACTTTACCTCTGCAGAGGTAAAACTCACAGAAGCATTTCCCAGATGTCCCCATTTCATTTTAGAAACAAGGTTTTCCCAACCTCAGCCCTTACCTTAACAACAGACCTGCTTTGTGAACTGGTTCGTCTGCTTCACATCTCACCACTCCAGCAGTCACTATCACACCGCTTCTGACTGATTGAGGCTTTCCAAGGCCTACAGAGGTAGTTTGGCCTTTAAAATCCTTGGATGCAGTTTAAAAGCCCCAACCCCAATCCAGCTCCCATTTGTACCCAGTCTGGGCACCTGAATACACCCTTACCATAGCCTGGATCTGCACTCTGGGGCTTACCTGGAAACTCACAGTGCCTGCAGTTTGAGCATTCACAAAGGGGTTTACATCCTGAGAAAACTGATGGATTCTTGCAGCAGTAAGTGGTAGAGCTGGTAAAGCAAATGCATGTTTTCTCTGGGACTCTTCCAGTAAACAATGCCTGGGCTGATCATTGAACAATGATGGATTATAGGAAGTGAAGAACAATGAAAAACTGTAGGCCAAGACAACCCCACAGCCATGTAGGCTAGATGCAGCCCAAAAAATGCTTACAGAACAGTGAGTCTAAACTGCTTCTGAGAGAAGGCGGGTGGCAGGAAATGAGGTTGGGAAGGTGGTTTGGGATGACATTGGGAAGGTGATGACATAGGAAAATCCAGTGAAGGAAAATGCCCTTGTCAGTGAGATGATTTAAGCAGTTGAAAAATATGGGGCAAAGAAAGCCTACTTTGGTTAATGACTGGTTATTACTAAGCTGTATTGAAGCCCCACAGGGGGAGAATGAGAAATGAGGGTTAACAAACAGTTAAAGGCTAAGTGTGAGTTTAAGTAGTTTACAAAGGGACCCTTATCTCCTGCTGTGGTAGAGCAATCACAGCTGAGCAGTAAAATTAAGGTCTGAGAGTTGAGGCTGCCAAACTCCAGAGATACTTAAATGCTCAGCCAAAGCAGGTCTATTTGTTAAGGTAAGGGCTGAGGTTGGGAAAGCCTGGTTTCTGAAATGAAATGAGGACATCTAGGAAATGCTTCTATAAGTTTTACCTCCGCAGAGGCCCTGAAACCTCTGAGATTGGAGAGGGGGGCCTACCTCTCCAGAGGAAGAGCTAGCAGCCTCAGAGGAAAGATACTGCAAAGGTCTTTCCCCCATAAAGTAATAGGTACCCTCTTCAGGGGTTAATTCTGCCTACATCCTGACTGTCAGGATAACATAATCCAGCTGGGAACATGCTGAACCTGAAAACGAAGGAAGGAGATATCTGTTGAAGGAGTTGCAAAAATTAACCAGCATGTGTATACAAGAGCTGGGAAAATACCCTTGGGAGTGACTTTCAAGAGTGCTTAATAAAGGGAGTTATTATAGAACATAAAACTGGATAAGTAGAAATTCAGTAATTTGCGACACTTCCTCAGGACATGAGATTCACCACCCTGGCAAGGACTCAAAAGAATAGGACAAACTTTTAGCTATGGTGGCTCTTAGAAGCCTGGAAAAACTAATATCCTATGCTAGGCAAAATGGAAATGGCTGAGTTGCCCTGTGCATGATGGAGGAGGGAACAAAAAAGCTGTAGAAAGTGAGATGCTGGAGTGGGTATAGTATATGAAACCAGAAGACCTGCCACAGGATGATATTCCATGGAGAGGCCCAGAGAATATGCCATTTGCTATGGCAATCAGGAATGCACTGGTGAGAAGGGCAGCAGCAATGCTCGAATATTCAGTGGTGGCCTCCTCTGCAGGCCAGGGATGATAGTAAAAGAGGTGTTCATAGAGTTAGACTCATAATGAAGAAATGAACGAATAGAGCCAGGAAGTGGTGCTTAGCCACTAAAAGCCAGAAGCCCACAATTATTGTATTGACCAACCAGGACAAAAGGGCAGTCAAGGATGATTGACTCCCGGGAGTTGCAGAGAAAATTAATAGAGCATGGCATCCCATGGGGCAAAACTGGCCAGTGCTGCTTAAAATCTGCAGCCAGAAGCAAGACCAGAGGGCAGAAGTAAACTGCACAGGCAGGTGGTTTAGAACTTCATTGCAGGTGCTCCGGGACCCCTCTCCCAGATCGCATGGATACCCATATGTGCAGCCCCTTAGGACCAGCTGTACCTTCTACAAAACACAAAACACTAGGACATGAACATGTCTCCATGTTATTTGCCACTTATCTGAAATATCTGTTCATTGAAATGTAGGCTTTGTCTAACACACATCTCAATACTCCTCCTGCCTCTACCCAGTAGCCAATTCCAAAGCCACTTCTACAGTTTTAGGTATTTATTACAACAACACACTCACTTCTCAGTGCCAGTTTTCTCCCTTAGTCTGTTTGGGCTTCTATAACAAAATACCATAGACTGGGTGGCTTCTCAACAACAGAAAGTTATTTCTCACGGTTCTGACAGCTGGGAGTCCAAGATCAAGCCTCCAGCAAATTTGGTGTCTGGCAAGGCCCACTTTTTGGCACATAGATGACTCTTTTCAGTGTGTCCTCACATGGCAGAGGGGCAAGGGAATTCTCCAGAGTCTCTTTTATAAGATCATTAAGCCTATTGATTAGGGCTCTATCCTCATGGCCTAAGCACCTACCAAAGTCCCCACCTTCTAATACCATCACCTTGGGGGTTAGGATTTCAACATACGCACTTAGGGCAGGCAAACATTCATTCTATAGCAACAGTAACAGGCAACTTTTGCTCCAGGATGCCCTATCAGCACAGATGAGATTTTCTTAGAGCTGAACTGTGGCTTGTGGCCCTTCCCATCCAACCCTTCCTTCCTTCTCTCTCTTCACAGGTACCCCACCTGTACTGTGATCTAAGGGCTCTCCTTGCCTACTCCAGTTCCTTTATTCTTCACAGGCATTTCCCTGTATACATCTCTTACACATCTAATTCTGTCTTGGGAACTGTTTCTCAAAGGATCACAACTGACACCCCACTATATTTTACGTTCCATGAAGACAGGAATCATGTCTGCCTTGTTCACCACTGTATCCACAGTGCCTAGTTCCATTCCTAGAAATTGAATTCATCAGTGCACTCATTGTTAATCACAGCAGCACCAAAACATAGTTGGAATGGAACCCATAGTGGATGGAAATGAAGATTGTCCAGGACACTCAAGAATACTCACAGTGAAGGAGGAAAAAGATTGAGAGTTGAAGGTGGCTAGAGAAGAAAGCAGGGTTGATGGGAACTCTTTTTGGACTGGCTGGGCTTGGCTACATTTATAAGCTGATGAGAAATCAATGAAGAAGAAAAGATCAAACACTGATTAGAGAATGGATAAAATCAAAGAAATGAGGAACAGAGCTAAGATGGGAGCCAAGAAGGAAGTGAGAAGTTGAACACCTGCCTTTAGGTCTCCATTTTTCTTTTTTTTCTTTTTATTTTTTTTTATTTTTTTGAGACAGAGTCTTGTTCTGTTGCCCAGGCTGGAGTGCAGTGATGTGATCTCGGATCACTGCAACCTCTGCCTCCTGAGTTTAAGCAATTCTCTGCCTCAGCCTCCCGAGTAGCTGGGATTACAGGTGCCTGCCACCACACCCAGCTAATTTTAGTAGAAATGGGGTTCTACCGTCTTGACCAGGCTGGTCTTGAACTTTTGACCTCATGATCCACCTGCCTTGGCCTCCCAAAGTGCTGGGATTACAGGAGTGAGCTACTGCACCCGGCCAGGTCTCCATTTTCCTAGTGTCACAAGAGGCAAGATCATCTGCTGAGAAAGAGATGGGGAGTGAGGGTAGCAGAAATCTAGAGGGGTGTGAGTGAAATCATCCCTGATAGTGAGTGAACTCAGTAGCACGCTGAGCCATCTTTAAGGCTGAGGTGGGACTCCTCTGAGGCTGGAACCACACATCTGCAATTCCAGACAAGGAGTTTTCTTTAACATCCCTTAGGGGCCCCTTGGCAGAACTGGACAAGTTAGACAACACTGAGGTACAGGGTAGGGGAATGGCAGGCTCTGAGGGGGATCTGGGGTGAACGATAGCAAGTGAGAAGAGGGTGCTGGTAACTTATTCTACACAGAGATTCACCAAGGTCAGGACTGGAGAAAAAGACCCACCTATCCCAGGTAAAGAAATAATAAACCGACCACTTACTCCTGCATCTTGTCTCATTGTCCCACATGAAAGTATTTTTCTGCCCACTTTGTAGATGAGGTGATGAAGGCTCAGAGAGGTTTAAGGAACATACTCAGGTTCCCTTAGCTTACTTTTTTTTTTTCAACTACAAAAAAAGCTTATTTGTACTTTTTAAGATAAATGATCTTTGCATGTGAAGAAATTATTTATAATTATATATGTATTCATATATTTACTTCCACAGATATATGATGAAAGTTTAACATAAGGAGCCACAACTAACTTCAGAATAAAAAGATCTCTTTATTTTAATGGGATGTTACACTTCACTGTGTCTGATACAGATAATTATATGCCTGGCTGGGATTTAGCTTTCATTTTAGTATTGGATATGTTTGTGGAGAAATATGAAATATGTTGCCCCACACACACAGCTATTGAATTTAGTACGATGATTTTGGAGAGAGGTTTGAAAATTTTAGTCACCTCATCTTTTGTATATTGGGAAACTTCTAAGGTTTGGAATGGGGGTAGGGGTGCTGTAGGAAGGCTTAAATCCCATCTAAATATTATTTTATACTTACTTTTGAGAATGAATACTTATTTAAGAATTTATACCTATTCTTAGAAATATGCAAGAATAAAGGCTATGATTTATATTGTTCTAATCTTAAATCATTAAATAAATTAATAGCAACTGCATTGACTTTTTAGTAACTAATGAGAAAGTATTTGACTTGAATTCCATTTCTTCCCTTTTAACAAATGTCAGGGCTGTGTTTTATGTATAAGTAAAAGAGGTTTTTTATCAAGCAGATAGAGACAGCTTGGTAGAGTATGTCAATCTTTACAATGTGTGTGATGAGGACACTATATTTTTATGGTTGGCAAATATGTGGATTTCAAATTTCTTAATCTACACTTATTAAATGAATTTATGGTTTTGATATTGTTCTTATCACATGTTAACCGTAACATATCAGAGATATTAGCTAGGTCAAAGAGATTTTTCTTAAAAGGGACAGAGAAAATTGCCCTATGTCCAAAATGGACTCTGACAAGAATTTTAAGAAGTTTTGTAAATGGGATTGCTCCTGGGAACTTCTTCACTCATGATGAAGCCCCTCATTCATTATCTGATAAAGATAATTTGAGTCAAGTAAAGAGTGAAGTTCAAAATGAAAGCAATAAAGGATTTATTTTCAAATCTGATGATAATATGTCCCCATAAGCATTCTAGTGAATTTAGATTTATGGACATATGTGACTCTGCAACATGTTTTAAAATTATAGAGGATTCCCTGCAGTGCCATCTTTGACAGCTGGTCCCATGCAAATGTGAGGCTGGACTATTAACCACACATCACAGATGAATATGAGAAGCATGTTTCAGGCTGTCATTCATTTTTATTTTTTAAGACATCAACTACAAGAAATGTGAAAAGATTCATTATATGCAGAAGAAATGGAATTGCTTTCCTGATTTTTTCCTGTTGAGGCTGAAAGAAGTAGTTCACTGAATTATGTGTAAAGAATAAGCACTTCTTTGAGGAGGAATTTTATTAATTTTTTTTTTTTTTTTTTTTTTTTTTTTTGAGACGGAGTCTCGCTCTGTCGCCCAGGCTGGAGTGCTGTGGCTGGATCTCAGCTCATTGCAAGCTCCACCTCCCGGGTTGACGCCATTCTCCTGCCTCAGCCTCCCGAGTAGCTGGGACTACAGGCGCCTGCCACCTCGCCCGACTAGGTTTTTTTTGTATTTTTTTAGTAGAGACGGGGTTTCACCATGTTAGCCAGGATGATCTCTATCTCCTGACCTCCGGATCTCGAGGTCAGGAGATCCGCCCGTCTCGGCCTCCCAAAGTGCTGGGATTACAGGCTTGAGCCACCGTGCCCGGCCTAAAATAATATTTTTAAAATCCAAAATGAATCAAATCTGCCAAAATGTTGTAAATTGTTTAAAAAAAAAAAGTTCACGAGAAGTGTCAGAAAGAATCTGTTCTGCAAGCTGATTCGGAATCACTGTTAATGTGGTGAGACCCTCACTTATTCTAAGTAAAATCCAATATACAGTGGATTTATGATTCCATTTCTTTGGTAAGTGGGTAGGTCAGAGCTTAGGATACATCTTGCTAAAGAAAAAGTAGTGCTACAGAATCGATATGGGCCAGACCCATATCACAGTAGGAGTTTTTGATACCTAATACTGCAAGGCTGCCCATTTTATAAGTGAGAGTGGAGGCTCACAGGCAATCCATATGGAGCTACCATCAGCACCAACAGAGACAGTCTGTGCTCTGTGTCCTGTGAAGGAAACCATGGGATTCTAAGAGGAAAGACATGAAGCACAGAGACATTTTTCCAGCTCTTGGCCACAGAGTAGGAAGTCCAGCAAACTGCTGAATTAAATAATGCCATTTGCATATGCACAGCTTTCTTTTTCAGACCTCCCAGTCTTCCTCCCAGAAAACTGGAGCTGTTTCTCGCCCCTCGCTGGGACCTGTTTCCCTCATGGTCTGGCCAGGACTGAAATAGTATCACTTGCCCATAGGTTCTGGTACACAGAACTGCAGAGAGTGATCAGAAACACAACCCAACCTGCCTTTAGTCTAAAGGGGCATGGCGGAGAGTGATGATCAGGATTTGGGACAGTGGGACCAAAAGTGAGAGCAGGAGAGCTTTACAGAGGATTTCCAAGCAAGGGAGATAGTTCGCAGCAGCCTGGTGGTCATGGGTGGACATAGGGGAGAAACAGAATCTAACTGAAAAACAATTAATTTCTTTTCCTCTTCCTCTTCTTCCTCTTCCTCCTCCTCTTCCTCCTCCTCCTCCTCCTCCTTCTTTCTTATATGCTTTTGTGGTGGTTTTAAAACATGTCCACAAATTCTTTCACACTTCTCCCACCAAGAGGTGAAGTCCATGGCCCCTCCTCTTGAACCTGAGTGGATCTTCGTGACTGCCTCAATGAATAGAGTACACTGGAAGTGACACCGAGTCCCTTATGGCTAGATTAGAAAAGACTAGGCAGCCTCTGCTGATACCCCTGGGATACTCACTCTACTCACTCTGGGAGCCTTTGGCCACTCAGTAAGAAGTCCACCTGCCCTGAGGCTTCCTTGAGACCATGTTGGGGGGCAACATAGAGGGAGAGGTGCCCAAGGAACTCAACTGTTGCAGCCCTAGCTGTTGGAGTCTCCCCAGTACAGCTACCAGCTATAAATGAGTGGAAGTGCCTTCAAGATGACCCCAGGCCCAGCCACCTTTCACTGCATAGCAGTAGATAACTTGAACAGAACAGCTCTCCATAATAGGGGCTTTTATCTTTCCTTTCTCGAAAGGGCAAGTATCCTGGAGGTCTGAAGCTGTCTTTGCTCAGAAGGTTAAGTCTTTGTTTTCAAAAGCTTCTCTCCCTCTCTCTGTCTCTGTCTCTCCCTCCCCCACCCCCCACCCCCACCCCCGGCCAACAGCAGGACTGTATGGATAGGGAAGGTTCTGTTGATTGAAAGAGAGGGGAGAACCTAGTTCTAAGTATGGATGCCTTCCAGAGCCTAGAAAAAGTAAAGGGGTGGTAGGTTCTTGTAGTTGACACTTGTGCCCTCCCCTGCACAGAAAGTCAGAAGGATGTCTAATGGGACTGGTGCAAGAATGTCTGTTTGCTGAGCACAGAGTGACTCAGCCTTTAGAGCCTCCTCGGAGGGCCCAGTGGCTGACTTCGGTGAAGAGAGGCGGGTGCCACCATCAGCAGAGTGCCATGTAATAAGCACAAATAATGAGGATCTTGGTGCAACTATGATGAGCTCATACCAGGCTCTCCTCCCCAGGGTTTTTGGATAGCACAGGCTGCTTGGGACTCTTACATAACAGTAGAGAAGAGGAAGAACTCCTAAACATGACTGATACTGAATTTTCCATCGTATTTTTTAATTAAGAAAAATATCCTTTATTGTCCCAAAGATGTATTAAATCAATCTCACCTGATAATATACATACATTTGTGAATGGTGAGATTAACTTAACCATCCCAAAGGTGTTTACTATCTTCATATGAAGTTTTGATATTAATAAACCGAATAAATTTCTTATTGATGAAAATTTTAGGCAATGTAAAAAATAGAAATGTTTAGAGTAATTAAGTCATGAGAAGGTGCTTTTGGGGCTTTGGGGGAATCCATTCAGCTGCCCTCGCTCTTAAGAGCATCCCCATTTCTTCACTTCTGAAATGACAAGGTCTTTCAAAGCTTCAAGATGGCTTGAGTGTTTGAAAGCTCGAGGATGATTTTTATTTGTTCTCTCTGATAGAAATGTCAAATGCAGGAGTTTGTGTGACACAAATGTTCAGGCACATATAGCTGCTGCCATGAACCAAATCCTCTGTATACAAAGGAAGTATTTCCAACTGTTTCCGTTTTATTTTCAAGTAGCCTTTAAAATAACTAAATAAGATCAATCATTAGGGCTTAACGACCCGGAAACTAATTGCTGGAAACATTTACTCTTTAATGATGTCTCCTCTTCCTTCCTTGGTCTCCCTAACTAAAATAAGTTGGTCATTTGTCTTTGTCTATGAAATAAGATCAGATTAACTAGGGTCTCTTCTCAATATGTTTTTTTCACCTTAACCATGTCCTGCAGTTGATCAGAGCAATTAGTAGTGATCCAATCCAGATAGAAAGTTATTTTAAATAACCTGACAACCAATCTGAATTCCAACTCTATGAAGGAAACTTGGCCAATATGTGTTTAGTGTGTTCAAACATATGCACTATCCAAAATCAAAGCAGAAAAAAATGAAACTCTGTTAAAGTTGGCTCAAGATGAAGGCATTGCAATTCCCATTTTGAGAGCGACTGATGAGTTCTTTTCAAAGTGAGGTGTGCTCTAGCATGCAGAGAGGACAGAAAGGGATAAAAGGAACAAATAAACAAACAGAATGTACTCTCAGAACTCCCAGCTTGATTTCCTCAAAGAAAAAGTAGAAATAGATCAAATCAAAGCATTCTTTAAAGATGCTGAGGTGGCTTTAACTGACTAAAATGTAGCTTTAAAAAAAATCAGTATCCTAAATGCCAGGTGGTTAATAAAGATCAAGCAGGCAACTTCTGGACTTTATCAGTATGAGTTTAGTCATGTGCCTTTATTAGGAAATGATCAGTAACTTCCTACTTAGCAATATTTTAGGGAATATTTTCCTATAATAGGTAAGGTTTTTAAAATATGAGGACAAAAGTGTAGTATAACTAATTTGTTTTTCTGATAGAGCTAAGGAAGTAAATGAACCTCACAGTAATCAGTTTATGCACCCAAATGAGATTAATTGCTTTACTTACACCTTTACATTATTACACAATTCTTGTTATGTGGGATTTTAAAAGTCTTCACTGTTTAAGCTGTTTCATTTTAGTTATTCTGTTATTTATAACTGAAAGAGAAAACTGGAGAGATCTTTGTGAATCTCTACCACATTTTTTATGACTTTTGATTTCAAGAACCAAAATTGAGGATAAACCTGAAGCAAACATTGTTGAAATGGCCTTTGCAGTACAGACTTCATAGGCTAGAGGGCACAATTGTTTTAGCTGATCCAAGGCAATAGAAAGCAAAATCTAGTCATCTGTTTCTTACACAGTGACCTAGCAGTTTGACAATTTCGACCAAGAATGTGTTATTGCTCCTCACTAAAAATCCAAATCTGTTGGAAGAAACAGTAGAATAAAAGGTGCATTTTCTATAGTTGTTTTGGATGTTTTTTGCAGATGTCCTGGGCTTGTGAGAAAAAATAGAACACTCCAAAAGGTCCTTTGGTTCAGCAAAATTTTCCTATCTTAGATTTATCAAGCTGTTCACTCAGTTTTCAATGTGGCCTTTTCCTCCTAAAAATAACAGCCCCAGCTGGGCGTGGTGGCTCATGCTTGTAATCCCAGCACTTTGGAAGCCAAAGGCGGGCGGATCACCTGAGGTCAGGTGTTTGAGAGCAGCCTGCCCAACATGGTGAAACCCCGTCTCTACTAAAAATACAAAAAAAAAAAAAATTAGCCCAGTGTGGTGGCAGGCGCCTGTAATCCCAGCTACTTGGGAGGCTGAGGCAGGAGAAACACCTGAACATGGGAGGCGGAGCTTGCAGTGAGCCAAGATCATGCCACTGCATTCCAGCCTGGGCTACAAGAGCAAAACTCCATCTCAAAAACAAATAAAACAAAATAAAAAATAATAACAGCCCCCCTCCAAAGTTTGTATGTATGTATGTATATAATATACTTGACAAGGAACTTGGTAAATACTTGACTATCATTAGAAAATTACAGAGTTAATTCTAAGTAGTGAGATTATGTCTTCTATGAAAATGGTTCTTTTTAAAATGTACACATATTAATAATTTTTTTTCCTAAAGAAGTTAGTCAGTGATATTGTATGGCTTTGCCATTGTCTCTGCCTTTATTTGTTCCCTTCCTGCTTAGGGCTTTCTAGATCTTCTTGGCTGTTTTACCTTTTTTAATATGAAATGCTTCTGATTTCCCCTCCTCACATATCATATATGACCCCAAGTCCCAGATTATTTTCCTCTTTACTCATTTCTTCTGCTTCCTTCATGCCAGCACACCCATGCAGAAGGAGAGCCACAGGAAAAGTAACTTCCATACTCACAAATTCCTGCTTCATCTCATCATGTTTTTTGCCTCACAAACCGCAATTCTTATTCCCAAATTCAAAATTTTTTTTGAATTTTTTGAAAGTGATAGTTGTCTTTTTCTTCTTTCTGCACACCCAAAAATCTCAAGTAGGATATTTACAGACTGATGAAGGGGAGAACTCAAGGAAATGATTGGGGCCTCAAAGAAGCTTCTAGGCCAGGTGTGGTGGCTCATGCCTGTAACCCCAATACTCTGAGAGGCTGAAGTGGGAAGATTGCTTGAGCCCAGGAATTCAATACCAGCCTGGGCAAAAGAAGGAGGCCCTATTTCCACAAAAAATTTTTTTGAAATAGCCAGGCATGGTGATGGATACCTGTGGTCCCAGCAACTTGGGAGACTGAGGTGGGAGAATCACTTGAGCAAAGCAGGTTGAGGCTGCAGTGAGCCGTGATCGTGATCATACTCCAGCCTGGCAACAGAGTGAGATCCTGTCTCAAAAAAAAAAAAAAAAAAAAAAAGGGAAAAGAAAAACAAAAGAAAAAAGAAATTTCTAGATAAGGTGTAAATGTCTCATTAGATAAGATGTTAAATACTTTTTAAAGCAAATCTTTCTACTTCCTCCTGTGAAATATATTCCAAACCCATCTGTGCTAGGCAGAATATTGGGCCTCATGACCTTCTCCCTCTGGAGTCACTCCTGTGAATATGTTACTTTACTTGGCAGAATGGACTTGACAGGTGTAATTAAGGTTACTAATCAGCTGACCTAAAATGGAAGGTTATATTGGCTTATCCAAGTAGGCCCAATGGAATCACGTGAGCTCTTAAAAGCAGAGATATTTTTCCAGCTAGTAGTAGAAGATAAAGTCAGATATTCCGAGATTAAAAGGATTAAAAGTGCTGTTGTTAACTTGAAGATGAAGGTAACCATGTCAAGGAAATGGCAACCTCAGTCCTATAACCTCAAGAAACTGAATTCTGCCAACAAACTGAATGAGCTGGAAAGCAGAATCTCCTCAAGAGCCTCTGGATGAGAGCCCTGTCCTGCTGATGCCTTGATTTCAGCTCTGCTAAGCCCTGAGTAGAAGATCCAGTTGAGCAATTGCTGTGCCCAGACTCTTGACCCACAGAACTGTGTTCATGATAATTATTTACAACACCATTCTTCTTATGTGGGATTTTAAAAGTCTTTACTGTTTAAGCTATCGTTCTTCTCTTATTTATAGTTAAAAAAGAAAATGTATATTGTCTTAAGCTGTGGAAAAAAAGGCTTAAAAGTTGAAACTATGCTTTCTTTGCTTATGGACTATAGAAATGTATTGGTCTTTTGATGAAAGAATGCAGCTGTCTTTGCACTGACTGAATGGATGTCAAGGGCTAGGCTCTGTGCTAGTCAGCTTATAGATCCCACCTCCAGTCCTCATAACAACTTTTATGCCCCAGAGGGAAAGGAAATGATCAAATTGAGGGGGAAAAAAACAGCAACCATATCTGGTGATAAGAAAAATAAGGAAAGTTATTTCAAAAAGGAGGCAGGTATATAAGGAAATCATTTATTTTTGAATCTGTCTCCAGTATGTAAAATGTCCAGGGTTTTAGAAGCCACCTACAGATGGGAAATGTTTCTATCTTTAAGAGTTATGAACCAACCTTTCTCTCTGGATGCACTTAACATTTTTTCCTTCGTTTCAGCCTTGGTGAATCTGATGATTGTGTGTTTTGGGGTTGCTCTTCTTGAGGAATATCTTTGTGGTGTTCTCTGTATTTCCAGAATTTGAATGTTGGCCTGCCTTGTTAGGTTGGGGAAGTTCTCCTGGATAATATTCTGAAGTGTGTTTTGCACCTTGGTTCCATTCTCCCCGTCACTTTCAGGTACACCAATCAAACGTAGATTTGATCCTTTCACATATAGTCCCATATTTCTTGGAGGCTTTGTTTGTTTCTTTTCACTCTTTTTTCTCTAATCTTGCCTTCTCACTTTATTTCATTGAGTTGATCTTCAATCTCTGATATGCTTTCTTCTGCTTGATCGATTCAGCTGTTGTTACTTGTGTATGCTTCCCGAAGTTCTTGGCTGTGTTTTTCAGCTCCATCAGCTCATTTATATTCTTCTCCAAACTGGTTATTCTAGTGAGCAATTCCTCTAACCTTTTTTCAAGGTTCTTAGCTGCCTTGCAACGGATTAGAACATGCTCCTTTAGCTCGGAGGAGTTTGTTATTACCCACCTTCTAAAGCCTACTTCTGTCAGTTCCTCAAACTCGTTCTCCACCAGTTTTGTTCCCTTGCTGGCGAGGAGTTGTGATCCTTTGGAGGAGAAGAGGCGTTCTGATTTTTGGAGTTTTCAGCCTTTTCGTGCTGGTTTCTCACCATCTTTGTGGATTTTTCTAGCTTTGGTCTTTGATGTTGGTGACATTCGGATAGGATTTCTGAGTGGACATCCTTTCTGTTGATGTTGCTGCTATTTCTTTCTGTTTGTTAGTTTTCCTTCTAACAGGCTCCTCTTCTGCAGGTCTGCTGCAGTTTGCTGGAGGTCCACTCCAAACCCTGTTTTCTTGGGTATCACCAGCGGAGCTGCAGAACAGCAAAGATTGCTGCCTGTTCCTTCCTCTGGAAGCTTCATCCCAGAGGAGCACCTACCAGATGTCAGCAAAAGCTCTCCTGTAGGAGGTGTCCGTTGGCCCCTACTGGGAGGTGTCTCCCAGTCAGGATACACAGGGGTCAGGGATCCATTTGAGGAGGCAGTCTGTCCCTTATCAGAGCTGAACACTGTGCTGGGAGATCCGCTGCTCTCTTAAGAGCTGTCAGACAGGGAGCTTAAGTCTGCTGAAGCTGTGCCCACAGCCGCCCCTTGCCCCAGGTGCTCTGTCCCAGGGAGATGGGGTTTTATCTGTAAGTCCCTGACTGGGGCTGCTGCCGTTTTTTCAGAGATGCCCTGCCTAGAGAGGCAGTCTGGCCACAGCAGCCTTGCTGAGCTGAAGTTCAAACTTCCCCATGGCTTTGTTTACACTGTGAAGGTAAAACTGCCTACTCAGGGCTCAGCAATGACAGATGCCCCTCTCCCCACCAAGCTCTAGCATCCCGGGTCGACCTCAGACTGTGGTGCTAGCTGGGAGAATTTCAAATCAGTGGATCTTAGCTTGCTGGGCTCCATGGAGGTGGGACCCACTAAGCCAGGCACAGGAGGGAATCTCCTGGTTTGCCAGTTGTGAAGACCATGGGAAAAGTGCAGTATCTCGGTCGGAGTTCACTGTTCCTCCTGGTACAGTCTCTCCCGGCTTCCCTTGGCTAGGAACAGGAAATCCCCCGACCCCTTGTGCTTCCTGGGTGAGGCAATGCCCCACCCTGCTTTGGCTCACCCTCCATGGGCTGTACCCACTGTCCAACCAGTCCTAGTGAGATGAACAGGGTACCTCAGTTGGAAATGCAAATATCACCCACCTTCTGCATTGATCTCGCTGGGAGCTGCGACCAGAGCTGTTCCTATTCGGCCATCTTGCCAGCAATCAAATATAGTTTTGGGGGGGAGTTTTGCTTCCTAAGTCTAGGACCCATTCCAACTCCTACCTCTCACCAGTTGGGCCAAAGTTTCAGCACCCAGGACCAAGGTGGGCCCCTCTGGATATCAATTGTCCACCCATCTGGTTTTATAGCAGAGTGTTCCATTGTGCTGCTTAGCACAGCTCTGCAACTTCTGTGCCATATTTGGGGCATAGGAATCTTATTTCCAGGTGGCCTCTGAGAAAGTCTACCTACATACGTAGGATAGTTCTCTTTCTGCCACATTTTTTATATGATCTAACCAGCACATAGCCTGAAGGAAGAGAGAAGTAGAAGAAATAAAAAGAAAAAAATAATATTGGTTAATTTCTCAAGCATATTTTCTTCCAAAAATTCTAAAGAATAAACTGATTCATTCAACAAACACAAAAGCATTCAGATGCTAAAGCATGTGCATTCACATGCTAATTCCAGAAAGAAAAACATGCATCTCATTAGCCTAAAGGCATTGGAGCCTGAGTTTAGCCATTCATTCAGTATAGCTAGTATAGTATTCAAGAAACCTGTCTGAATTGCAATTCAAGTATTAAATATATTTTTTTCCTCAGTAACACCCAATGTTGGAAACTACGCTAATCATTAATCTCTTAAGTGTGCTTTTATCTCTCATGTTCTTGTGTGTGTGTGTGTGCACATGTGTGTGTGTGTGACAGGGTCTGTTGCCCAGGTTTGAGTGCATGGCTCACTGCAGCCTTGACTTCCCTGGCCCAAGCACTCCTTCCACCTCAGTTCCACAAGTAGCTGGGGCTACAGGCATGTGGTTAATTTTGTTTATTTTTTGTGGAGAGGAGGTCTCCCTACGTTTCCCAGACTAGTGTTGAACTCCTGGGCTCAAGTGATCCTCCCGCCTCAACCTCCCAAATTGCTGGGATTACAGGCTTGAGCCACTGCACTGAGCCTAACTCTTATATTCTTAAGTTTCTGATTGCGTGCTGTTGTTAGCTGTATAAGCACTTTTCACGTTTTAAGATTTTTTTCTTGACCTTTCTAATAATTACACCAGTGAAAAAAGGTAGGGCAGTGTATAACATACTGCACAGAATGCATTCATCTGTACAACCTTGTGAAAACATGGTACAGTTTTGCACATAACCTGTATATATGAGGATAAGGCCTATGATAAAATTCTTGAGAGTTCATGTCAAAAAAAAAAAGCATCATAAGTCCATAGAATTTCTGAAGCAATTGAGAGATAAAATATCAAGGGTTTTTTTTTTTAAAGAAAACTTTGCGGTTTTAAATAACATAGCAGACACCAACAAAAATTAAGGAGGTGGAGCTACTCAGTTCATGATGTTGTCATGAAAACAGAGCTTGAAAACTGAAAGTAAGGCTAAAGATGAACAAAAATTTAGGTTGCATACCTTGTAAAAGGATCAAATCTTTAATTTTTAAAAAAGAAATTTTTCCAGTAGGCAAGGTTTCTGTAGGAGATCCCTCTGGACAAGAAGGGCCTCTCCCCTTAGGTTTTACTTCCCTCTTTGCCTTCTAATGGTTTCCTGATACTGACACCTAGCCCGGCCCATGGAGTCTTTCTGCTTCCCTTGGCTGCTGGCTGAAAAGAGGCAAAAAAATTCCATTCCTTAGTAGTGCAACAGAAACAGCTTGGAATATTCCAAGAGAGATGTTAATAAGAAAATAGAAGAAAACAAAATACGACATGAATATTTTTCAGCTCCCCAAATCATTTTTTCAGTGACACCAAGGTGTGGCTCTTTTGACTCTAGCAATTTCTGGAACTGTGACTAGGGAGACAAACCCATCCCAACTTTCCTAAGACTTTCTGGTTTTAGCACTGAAAGTCTCTCATCCTGGGAAAACTGTTAGTCCCTAATGAACAGACTGGGACAGTTGGTCACCCTACCTGACTGTTAAAACGAACACCCTGAAATCCCTCTTTTCCAGTCCTTGAATTTTTTCCTATCCAACTCTTCCAGTATCCCTTTAGACCAAAGGTGATAAGATTGAATGGGCCTGTCTCAACCTGAGAATAGAAGGGTCCCACTTATTCAAATATATTCATGTGGCTATAGCTAGTCAAAGGGCCACTGAGCCATGGACTTGTAAAAAAGCATTTCACACTAGTCCTCAATCAGTTGTCTTAGAGACAGATGCCATCAAGCCCCAACAGGAGACAGCTGCTGCCACTACCATGCACTCCTCAAAAAGTTTATCACAAGTATTGCAGGTGCTGGTATCAAAGGTAGCCTGGATCTTTGGGTAGTAAAACAATAGCTATAATTGAGTACTGTATAAACAGTCAAGGGGAAGTACCTTTAAAGACTTCTGACCAAATAAACCAGCAAACTTGGTCTTCTGTAGATCCAAAAAGTATGGACCACACAGTAACTAAAGGTGAAGAATTGCCATTCCTAAAATTAGAGTTGTCATTAGCCTCAAATATGAGTCCAATTTTTATAAATAACTTTTATTCATTTTTATGTATACCCATGTAGAAAAAATAAAAATATATAGAAAAAAAAGACAATAAAAACAATAGGCCAGGTGCGGCAGCTCATGCCTGCAATCCTAGCATTTTGGGAGGCCAAGGCGAGCTGATCACCTGAGGTCAGGAGTTCAAAAGCAGCCTACCCAACATGGCGAAAACCCATCTCTACTAAAAAATACAAAAATTAGCTGGGCGTGGTGGCAGGCTCCTGTAATCCCAGCTACTTGGGAGGCTGAGATAGGAAGTTGCAGTGGATTGGGACTGTGCCACTGCAATTCAGCCTGGGCCACAGAGTGAGACTCTATCTCAAAAAAAAGAAAAAAAAAATTAACAATAATCTTATTACACAGAGATATGCATAGCTAACTTTTTATCATTTCTTCATGATTTATCTCCATTCATGCTAACATATATATATATCACATAGGTATAATGTATATACATTTTTCTATTCTTTTTTTTCTTTTTCTCATGCCTGAGAGATCAAGAATATTCACTTTTTTTTTTTGATATAACATTTGTTATTGACTGAATGTTTGTGTTATTTCCTCCCACCCCAAAATCATATTTTGAATCCCTAACCCTCATATAATGGTATTTGGAGACTGGGTGTTTGGGAAATCATTAGGATTAAATGAGGTCAAAAAGGTGGGGCCTTCATGATGAGATTAGTGCCCTCATAAAAAAAGATACCAGAGAGTTTGCATTTTCGCTCTGTCTCTCTGCCATATGAGGACACAGTGAGAACAGGAATAGAGCCTTCACCAAGAACTGAATTACCCAGCACCTTGATCTTAGATTTTCTAGCCTACCAAACTGTGATAAATAAGTTTTTGTTTAAGCCACCTATTCTATGGTATTCCATTATGGTAACATGAGCTAAGACAGCATTTATAATTTTTTTTCATTTTAAACATTCTTCAAACCCAACATTTATAATGATCAGATAATCATCCACCATAAAACATGAATGTACTGTAATTTAACATACCACTATTTTAATTATTTTAGATATATAATGCACACTTTGGGTTGCCCTTTCCATTTTCCAAAAATAATAATTTTTTTCCAGTAATTCAGTCTTCCTCCAAGTAGCCATACATCTTAAAGAGATGATTTCACTACGAGTTCTAGGAGTGGACCTGACTGGTCTAAGAATAATAGGCCAATCCAATGATTGGTTAAGAAATGGCATATGACTATTTCTAGCCGATAATATATGAATGGAAGTTTGGTTAGAAAGATTAGGGAACGTTTTCTTACATCTAAGACAGAGTCATTAGAAAATATCGTCTCTTCCTCTAGACATTGTGAATTCTGAGTGGTCAGCCATCTTACCTCTGAAAAATCACAGAAGAGATGAACGAAACTTAGTTCTTTCACGACATTGATGAATCACTGAATTGCAGCCTTGAAGTTCACTTCGTCCTCTGTACTTCTTGTTATGTGAGATAAATTTGCTTTTTATTTAAGTCATCTTGTATCAGGGTTTCAGATACTTGTAGGTAAAATTATTCTGACACAATTTTTTTTCTAATTTTACTCTTCCAACAATCTTTGTGCATAAATCTTTGTTTATATCTCTGATTATTTCCTAAGACAGAATCTCTGAAGAAAAAGTTCAGGGTCAAAGACTATGAACATGTATAATGTTCTTTTGTTAATACATTTTTCTTGAGATATGGGGTCTCAGTACGTTGCCCAGGCTGGTCTTGACTTCCCGGGCTCAAGCCACCCTCTCACCATGGCCTCCCAAAGTGCTGGGATTACAGGCATGAGCCACTGTGCCTGACCAATGTTCTTTGTATTTATTGCCAATTTATTCTGACAAAGCCTGCATCAATTTACATTCCCATGAGCAGTATATGCGGGACCATTTCAATGTATCTTTACCAGCGTCAAGTATTATCTTCTTAAAACTTTTTATTGTTATGATAAAGAAATAATAGTACCATGTTGTGATATAAGTTTGAATTTTTGTTAAGAGGGTTGAACATATTTTTATAAATAGTATATTAGTCATTTGTATTTAGTCATCTTTACATTTTCTATTCATATCCTTGGCTGATTTTTCTTAGTTTTGTTAAGTAGAATTTGAGGCTAGGTAGTCATTTTTTAAAGTTGGATATAATATACTCTTTATTTTAATATCTCTGGTTTGGATAGAAAGGCTTATTATTACAGGACAGAAATTGACATTGGCTTTTTAGGTCAGGTCATAAAATGGAAAAAAAAAACCGCTGAAAATCATTAGACACACAAAAACCTCTTCTTTGAAACATGTTCATATCTGTTGAGTTTGGGTAAATTCATGAAAGAATTTAATAATTTAATAATCATAGTCTAAATTCACATGGAATCTCATAACTTTGATTTCAATAATTGGTGTTCTTAGGTTATGTAACTGCTAAAGATTCATTTATGACCTATTGAGTAATATTTAGGTTTCTCTGCACTGCCTTAATAACCCACTATGACTTTCCTCATATACCCTCTTGCTAAAAATTGTTTTATGTCAGGGCTTAGCAAATTTATGATCAGTTGGAGAGAAAGTGGGAGTGTAAAATAAAAAATGAACTCTATAATACATGCTCAAGATATAGGAGACAATACATGTCCATTTTTATTCTAAAAGTGTGAGTTTTCATTGTGTTTGCAATCTAGGAAAATAGCATAATTCAGTCTTCATTATTAATGTGTTCAATTACACATTTTTATATAGATTGGCGTTAGTATGGTGCTCTCTTGAGAGAAAAGGGGAGACATGATGAACAGTGCTTCACTCTGTTACTGCCCAACCTCCTCCCACGACTTTGGATTGGAAAGAATATTAGAAAGTGCAGCAGCCTGCTTTGTCCCAGAAGTTATCGTGACCTGTGTCACCTTTGTGTCACCTGGCCTTGTATGTAAAGTGTGGCAGCCTCCTCTATGTGATCAACCCGTCCCTCTCAGCCAGCAGCACAGGAGCCAGGAACCCTGGATGAATGGCCCTTGAGTCAGGTGGGCTTTATTTATCCTAAAAATCAGTCTGCAGATCAGGCAGAGAGGCTGCAGTCACTGAGGACTGGGGCAAGACTTTAGATGCCTGGGAAGATCTGGCAAGCGGGAAAGACAAGTTACCAAGACCAGAGAAAAAATGCAAATCTTGGAAACTGGAGCACACAGTGGTGGAAAGAACTGTAAGTCAGAGAACAATGGGCTTTCCCCAAATTTGACCAGCTGCAAAGGAGACTCAATGTGGAATGTGGAAACCCAGCAGTTTGCTCTGGGCAACTCAAAATCCAGGCTGGTAACAAATCTCTGCAAACTAGTTTTAGCCAAAGAGAAGGATAGGGTTATCATAAGAGCCAAGGTCAGGAATTCAGGAAGCAACTGGAATTGGGAATAGGAAAATCACCAGGAAAGCAGGCCATATTTTACCATCTCTGCTTCTCATTGGACATATGCTACATAATTTCTGTCTCTGCATCTGTTGGATAGCTCACTTCAGTTCACACTGATTGTGGCAGCTTCTAGCTCCTGAGTTCATATGGTATAGTTCAACTACACAGACTCTTGCAACCTCTATCTAGTCACAAATTGTATTTAATGATTGGCCCAGCTCTAGTACGATCACCTGTATTCATGGCAGGTAGGGTCACAGTGAAGAGACAGGACCATGGAAACCCATCCCTGATACGTTAGGATTCTCAAGCAAAACAGAACCAGTAGGAGAGAGAGAGAGAGAGAATAAGATTTATATAAGGAATTGACTCACATGATCATGGAGGCTGAGAAGTCTTGTAATCTACCATCTGCAAGCTAGAGTCCTAGGAAAGCTGATGGTGGCGTTCAAAGGTCTGAGAGCTGGAGAATGAATGATTTATATTGCAGTCTGAGTTTAAAGTCCTGAGAATCAGAAGCACTGAGGGCAGGAGAAGATCAGTATGTTAGCTCAGACACGCAGAGATTTCAGCCTTCTTCCACCTTTTTCTTCTTTTCAAGCCTTCGATGGATTGATTGGATGGCACCTATCTACCCTGGGGAGGGCCATCTGCTTTGCCCGGTCTCCCGATTCAAATGCTAATCTCTTCCAAAAATATCCTCACAGACACACCCAGAAAATGTTTAACCAGGTGTGTGGGCATCCTGTGGCCCAGTCAAATTGACACATAAAATTAACCATCATATTTGAGAATTAGAGTGATTAAAAGGTGGGCAGGAGAGGCAATTAAGGGTGTTAATATAAGCCATCTACCCAAATAAATTCTGAATCTCATTAGATGGAAGATGGAGTGTGTATTAGTCTCTGTTCTCATGCTGCTAATAAAGACATACCTGAGACTGGGTAATTTATAAAGGAAAGAGGTTTAATTGACTCACAGTTCCACATGAATGAGGAGGCCTCACAATCATGGCAGAAGGAGAATGAGGAGCAAAGTCACGTCTTACATGGCAGCAGGCAAGAGAGCTTGTGCAGGGGAACTCCCATTTATAAAACCATCAGATCTTGTGAGACTTATTCACTACCACAAGAACAGTATGGGGGAAACTGGCCCCATGGTTCAATTATCTCCACCTGGCCCAACCCTTGACACATGGGGATTATTACAACTCAAGGTAAGATAGGTGAGACTGGGGTGGGGACACAGTCAAACCATATCAGAGAAAGAGATAGTTAATATACTGCCTGCTTCATATTGTGATTGGTCTTTGATCTAGGGACCCAGATTTTGTGGAATTGAGGACAGTAGAAGCTGGTACTGACAGTTCCTGTTTTAAGAAAGGCTTCTGAAGAAATGGCTGTAAAAATGCTAATAAATCATTCTGTTACATAGATATACATATTTAATGTATATTTGTTTTTATGCTTTAAGAAATATTAAAAGCTTTTGGCCATGATGGAGTAATAAGGACTGGATTTACCCTCCCACCTTAAACAGTTAGAAAACCAGACAAATACATAAAACATATCTAATGTATGCTATATTAGATAACAGGTAGTACAGAACTGTAATCCACAAGTGAAGAATCCTATAATTATCTCAATTTATTGCCTGAGGAGACCACAACATAGGTAGAGCCTGGCATTCTCACTGATTTTAAAGTGCATAAAGGCCAATGTGGTTAGAATTTGTGGGGCAAAGTAAAGAAGAGAAAGAGCTGCAAAGAGGTCTGCGCAGGACTTTCCTCAGATCTTTAGCTGAGTATTGATCTGAGTAAGCATGTTTGTAAGGAAACTACCCAAGGCCAATGACTGAACCAATGGGAAGGAATAGGCGTAGGAATTACCAGAATTCATGCATATCTAGGAATAATTTCTGTTCATAACAGTCCAAATGGGAAGACCTCCTCATACATGGGTCATTGGGCAGACCTTCCAAAGGATATGATTTTAGTGGCAATCACAAATTAGCTCTAAACTAATGGCTATTCTGATCCAAACCAAACAAATCTTAAAAGCAAGCTTCAAAATTATCAAAGCTAATTCAAAGTTACTTAACTACATCCCAAAACAAAGCTCAAGACAATTAATGAAAAACAGCAAAACAACACTCAGCAACCTGAAATTCAAAATGTCTGTTATCCAATCAAAACTAGCAGGCATGCAAAAAGCAGGATAATATGATTGTCAGCAAAGAAAAAATCATCACATATATGTTAGAATCAGCCAACAAAAATATTAAAACATTTATCATAAATATATTTCATATGTTCAAGAAGGTAGAAGAAAACATTGAACGTAATGAGAGGAGAAATTGAAGATAGGAGAAAGACCTAGATAAGACATCTAGAGGTGATAATGCCTAAAATGAAAAATATATTGGATGAAATTAACAGCAAATTAGATCATTTGACTTACAGACATTGGAATGGACACTATCCTGAGAGAAAAAAGACTGGGGAAAAAATTAAATGCTGAAGCAATGACTTGTGGAACCATTATCAGACAGTCTAACAAACATTAATTGAAGTCACAGAAGGAAGGGCAGGACAAAATGGAAAAAAAAATAATGAAATACTTTGCCAAGTTTAGTGAAAACAATAAATCCACAGATACCAGAAGCTCAGCAAACTTCAAGTGAAGAAACATGAAACAAAACAAAAACACTGTAGTAGGCAGATTAATAGTCTCCCTAGACGTCCATGTCCTAATTCTTGGAAACTGTGAATGTTACCTTATAACGCTTTGCAAATGAGATTAATTTAAAGATTTTGTCATGGGGAGATTAACCTGAATTATGTGGGCAGGCCCAATGTAATCACAAGTGTTCTTATAATAAGGAGGCAAGAGAGAATCAGAAAAGATGTGGCAATGGAAGCAGAGGATGGAGTAAGCAAGGAATAAGCCGTGAATCAAGGAATACAGGCAGCCTCTAGAAGCTGAAAAAGACAAGGTACGGAGTCTCCCCTAGAGCCTCCAGAAGGAAGGTAGCCCTTCCAACACCTTGAGTTTAACTCTTTAGGGTACATTTTTGGGCATCTCATATCAAGAACCATAAGATAAACTAAGTTTATAGTAATTTGTTACCACAGCAGTAGCAAATTAATACAAACACCAAAGGACATCATAGTCAAATTGATGAAAATAAGTGATAAAGAGAAAGTCTTAAAAGCAGTCAGACAGCTAGGCAACATGGTGAAACCTTGTCTCAAAAATTACAAAAGTTTTGCCAGGTATGGTGTCACGTGCCTATAGTCCCAGCTATTTGGGAGGCTGAGGTGGGAGGATGGCTTGAGCCTAGGAGGTCGATGCTGCAGTGAGCCCTGATTGTGCACTGCACTCCAGCAGCCTGGGTAACAGAGCAAAATTCTGTCTCAAGGGCAAAAAAAAAAAGCAGCCCTAGAAAAAAAGAAGAGGAGTGAGAGTGATGTGCATTATACATAAAGAAAAAAATCCATTTTTACCACTACTGTCTTAAGGTTGTAGTTCACTCACTGTGCCCTCAGTATGTCCTACAGTTTCCAGTTTTACACAGCTTGGAATGTCATCATTTTATGAGTAATAATAACTCCTTTTTAAAAATGAGCTCCTGATTTAATCCAGGCTTTTTGAGTATACTGGTATTTCTGACATCCTTCCACTTCCACAAACTAATCAGTGGGGTTTTGAATCCAGACACAGGGTTCATAAATGGAAGAGGCAGGATTCAAATCCAGATCCTCCTAAGAGGATGTACCCATTTCACTGTCAACGTTTTTTTTCTTTTACCTTAAGGGGAATGCACACATCCTTCAAAGCCTTACTGTCTCATCTTATCATCCTGTCAGTGAAATGTCTTCCTTGATGATCCTATACATAATAATTTCTTCCTCCTAAAAATCCTTATTGTCATTGGGGAGCATGTTTGTCTTTAAGAATGTCCTCGCTCCCCCATGAACCATACTCATGATACTCAAACCCTTGAGTAGCCCTCATCTGGGCTAACCCTGTAACTCATTTTTTTACTAAAAGAATGTAATGGAAATAAAACTGTATAACTTCCAAAGCTAGGTAATAAGAAAAACCTACTAGTTTCTTTCTGGGTCTCTGAAAGCACTTACTCTTAGAACTCTTGCTCTGGGGAAAGCCAGCCATCAGGTTAAATAAATAAATAAATAAATAAATAAATAAATAAATAAATGATGACGACCATGAGACTGCCATGTCATGAGGAAGCCCAAGCTAGCCATATGACAGGGGCATGTGGAAAAAGGATTCCTGACCTGCCCCTAGCAATTGCAGCCATTCCCAATCCCAACTTAGGCGGAAGAAAATTACGTCAGATAGAAACTTGGATCTAGACAGATAAACGAGCAGCACCAGAAATGTTGAATCAGTGCATACATAAAGAATAATTTTTTTTTTGTTAAAAAAATATTTTAAAAGAGATTATTGCTTAAGTAAAAATAATAGCAGGGTATTTATTGTAGAGTTTATAACGTGTAGAAGTAAAATTATGACAATATGGCAATAACAGTGCAAAGTAGGAGAGGAAGAAAAAGGAAATATACTGTAGCATAGTTCTTAAAATATACTTTAAAGTGGTAAAATATTTTTTAAAGGTATACCGTGATAACTTAAAAGACGTATATTGTAAACCCTAGAGAAGGAGTTGGCAAACTACAGCCTGCCAGCCAAATTTGGTCTGCCCAGTGTTTTGTAAATAAAGTTTTATTGGAACACAGCCAAGCTCATTTGTTTTCATATTTGCAGGACCCACAGAGCTAAAATATTTACTCTCTGGCCCTTTACAGAAAAGCTTGCCATCCCTGCCTTAGAACAACCACTGAAAATATCAATGAAACAAAGAAGTATAGCTAGTAAGTCAATAGTGGAGAAAAATGGAAACATTAAAAATGCTCAATTAATCCAAAGGAAAACAGAAGAAGCAGAAAAAAGTACCACTTAAGCTCCCTGCTGCATCCCATGCAATTGAGTGTCCACTGGAGCCCTCTCTTCCCTTGTCTTCTGTGACTCAACCTTCATTTCCTTCTCCCCACCAGGCTGCTCTCTCTCTGTCTCCTTCCCAGATCCCCCTTCGCCCGCCCCTCTCTTAAATGCTGGCACTCTCTCTACCTCACTAGCTTGCCTGTCACTTGCTGCTTGCATCCTCCTCTCCAGACAAACAGAACATCCACAGTTCTTAATACTTCATGCTCTTTCATATGTCTGAGTCTTGGCCCATGATATTCCCTCCTCACTCCTTCCATACCCCAATCCCTACCCCTCTACTGCCCTGCCCCTTACACATTTTTTGTCCTGCTAACTCTGGTTAACTCCAGCTCAAATTTAAGATTCAACTTAGACATGCTCTCATTCACCATAAGCCTTCCCTCACTCCATCCCACCCGTGCCCAAGATTCTTTCTACTATTAAAGTACTTACTCCATGGAATTATAATCATTTATTTACTTTTTTTTCTTCTACATGAGACCTAACAACCTTGAGATCAGGAATAATATCTTATTTGGCTTTTTTTTTTTTTTTTGGTATCCCCAATACAGAGCTATACCAAATAGATGTTTAATAAATATTTGTTAAGTAAATAAATGAAAGGTTAAATAAATATCTACTTACAAAATGAAGATATTATAAAATAGTAATAATAGGAGCTGACATTTATTAAAACATACTTATATGCCTAGCCCTATCCAATGTGCTTTACATGCATTAATTTATTTAATATTGATAGCAACCCTATTAGGTAGGTAGGTATTATTTATTGTCCTTATTAACTGGAAGGTTAAGCAAGTTTTTCAAAGTGATAAAGAAATAATCAAGATTTAAACCTAGGCATTCTGATGCAGAGCCTAAGATCTAGAATCTCAGTTGAAAGAAACCTTAGAGATTATGTATTCTAACCCTTTCTCTCCACAGATGAGGAAGCTGAGCTTCACAGAGCTGATGTGTCTTGACCCTTAAAAAGGACAACCAAACATTCAGAAACACTCACAAATTTTTGTCCTATTTAACTTGTAAACTAAGTATCTCCAACTATAAACACCTCCAGAAAATAGCACCGTGTGATTATAATTGGATTATACGCAGCAGATACAGAAGGCTTCTTCCAGCAGCTACTGGGATGTGCAGAACTTTATAAAAATATTGAAATCCTTGGAAGAGAGAAGGATGTTGCCAAAGATAGAAGAAGATTAATTCAGAGAGAATGTCTGGGTTAAAACACAACAACAAAAATACACTAAAAATGGAAGCTGAAGAAAGATAATAGAGGGCAGAAATGCAATAGCTTTGTCATCTATAAATAAGCAGTCATAATTGACATTATATGAAATTCATTTGTGCTTGTGTTTATGAAATGTAGCGCAATGAAAATGCAATACGCTGAACTTATTTTTCCATTAATATAGGTACAGCCTGATAAGAAATTAAGTCCTACATTCCTACTCATTCCAAAACAGTTAGTTTTCGTTTTTGTTTTTGTTTAGCTTTCAAAATAAATAAGATAGACTCTGAAGTTGACTGTTTTACCACCCCCTAAGTAGGATTTAAAACTTTTACATTAAAATTGAGGAATGGTTATATATTTATTATTCTTTCTAGTGGAGTGTTTTTTTTAAATCTCAAATATTTAGTTCTCTCTTTAAGCATATACTACAGGCAAAATAATTCTGTGTAATAATTCTGATGGTGAGACAGGTGATATCAGTTGCAAAGGGCAGGTAGAATGTATTCTACATTCCCAGTGTCCTAACATAAACAGACTATTAACATAAACTGCTTCTTCTCAAGCTCACATGGAAAGAAAAAACAAAGTTGCCGCTGAGACCCAAGAAATCAATGCAGACAAAGAGGAGAGGAAGAGAATTTCTCAAGAATAACCTGATAATCATGGGGTGCAAAGTCTGGCAGTTTTAGTTTAAGTTTTTGCTTAATGAACTTTCAGTTAAAAAAAATTATGTAAATTCCCAAAGGATCATCCACCTAGATGGGTTCAAATACTGAATGTTAAATTAGAACTATGGTTTTGACTTTGATTATGATGGAAATGGATGTAGTATTTTATTATTTAGTCTTAATTTCTTATTCAGTCTAATTATCCTTTGAGGTACTTTTCTAGATTAAAGAAAATATCCATGGTGACAACTATCTGTTAAATAAAAATTACATCCTAAAGCACATTAAGATATTTTGTTCAAGTTTATAAGAAGGTTAAAAAAATTCTATAGCATGAATATATATTTCCCATCTATGAGTGTAGTTTTCAACTTTCCAGACTGGTCTTTTTAGTCCTTTAAAAGTCACCTCTGGATTAAATATCAATCTTTCTCCTTAAGGAGATAAATTGTGGGTGTTTTCTTTTTATGAGGCAATAACTGTAATCTCTACTAAATAAACTTGGGGGCTGTGGTATTTATAGGAAATAAACTCAAGGCTAAAAAGCTAAAGGGTTTTTTAGCCTAGCATATAATTTTAATAGAGTATTTCCAGGAGTTAACCCTCAGGTTAACTAAGTTATACTGAACTGGCATCTCTCACTACTTTTCCATTTTCTTCAAGATCCTCTTTACAAACTCCATATTTCCGGAAGATGGTTCTAAAACTTCTGTGACAAGTTTCTCATTTTCTCCATAAAGAATGTTTTTTAAAAAAAAAAAAAAAAGTCAATCCAAACTCTCTGTTGAACTCACTAACTATGAAGTCATAACACAGCACTCAGAAATTAAAAAGAAGGAGGCCGAGCGCGGTGGCTCATGCCTGTGATCCCAGCACTTTGGGAGGCCGACTGGGGGACGGATCACCGGAGATCAGGAATTAGTTTAGTAGAAACGCTGTCTCTACTGAAAATACAAAAATTAACCCGGGGGCAGTGACTCACACCTGTAATCCCAGTACTTTGGGAGGCCGAGGCGGGCAGATCACGAGGTCAGGAGTTCAAGACCAGCCTGGCCAGCACAGTGAAACCCCATCTCTATTTTTAAAATACAAATAATTAGCCAGGCGTGGTGTCACATGCCTGTAATCCCAGCTACTCAGGAGGCTGAGGTAAGAGAATTACTTGAACCCAGAAGGCAGAGGTTGCAGTGAGCCGAGATCACGCCACTATACTACAGCCTGGGCAACAGAGCGTGACTCTATCTCAAAAAAAAAAAAAAGGAAAAAAAATTAGCTGGGTATGGTGGCAGGTGCCTGTAATCCCAGCTACTTACAAGGCTGAGACAGGAGAATCGCCCAAATCCGAGAGGCAGCAGTTGCAGTGAGCTGAGAGCATGCCACTGCACTCCAGCCTGGGCAAGAGAGCAAGACCCTGTCTCAAAAAAAAAGAAAAAGAAAAAAGAAATTAAAAGGAAGGGGCTTGGGCCTCCTCCTCCTTCACTACAAGCAGTGCATGGAAAACATGTATTAGAACTCATGACTTAGAATCAATTAGAACATATAGTCACATGATAAGAACACAAATAAACAATTTTAAAACAGCTCTAAACCTTGTCCTTTGGGGAAATTGTGGTTTGGCTATTTACTACTTTAGCTTATTTCAGTTCTGAAATCCAGTTTGTTACCTATATAAATAAAATGGAGTATTCGCTTGTTTATCGCTTTATCACAAAAATAGAGCTGAACAGATTGTGGAGTATGTTTGGGAAGGCCTGATGCATTAAAAAAAAAAAAAAAAAAAAAGATTAGGTCATAAGGGTACATGCACAATTCATTTT
Organism: Papio anubis; assembly: GCF_008728515.1. Lineage (NCBI taxonomy): Eukaryota > Metazoa > Chordata > Mammalia > Primates > Cercopithecidae > Papio > Papio anubis. The sequence goes on from NC_044980.1 coordinate 101,573,904, forward strand.
GAAAAGTCACTGGGGTGGCACTTCAAAAAGAAAGGGAAGTATCCTATCCTCCAGAACAGCAGCAGGCTTTCAGATTTGCAGGGGCGGCCCAGTGACATGCACACACAGAGCTGTGTCTCCAGCAACAATTATTTATGTGACAGAGAAATGCTGGGTTGGCCTGGCTAACATTGCGAATATTTTTTTAATATGTGATTTTTTATCAATTCTGGCATATTCTTAGAAATGGATATCATTTTAGGTTTTTTCTTTTTTGTAATATTACAAGCATTCCTAAAGGATGAAAACCAATTTATTTTATGATACAATTTCACTGAAGCAGAAATCTATTTATTTACGAAATAAACTGTTCTAACACAACAAGGAAAAGTTTCTGGTTATTAATTGTCTTAATTAATTTGTATCTTGTTATCAGTCATAGTCCCACCCATATCCATGGGCCCAACTCATGGGTCATTTGCAATTTCAGGGACCTGTTCTTGTAAACACCAAGGGTTTCCTGAAGTACTTGTACCTCTTGCTCAGCCCATGTGCGCTACAGGTCAGAAGTGCCAGGGAACAAACATTTTTTTTAATTATTATTTTAATTTTTATTTTACTTTAAGTTGGAGGATACATGTGCAGAACGTGCAGGTTTGTTGCACAGGTATACGTGTACCGTGGTAGTTTGCTGCACCTATTGACCCATCGTCTAGGTTTCCTCCTCTCGTCCCTAACTCTCCAACAGGCCCGGTGTGTGATGTTCCCCTCCCTGTGTCCACATGTTCTCACTGTTCATCTCCCACTTATGAGTGAGAGCATGCAGTGTTTGGTTTTCTGTTCCTGTGTGTGTTTGCTGAGGATAATGGCTTCCAGCTTCATCTGTGTCCCTGCAAAGAACGTAATCTCATTCCTTTTTATGTGCATAGTATTCCATGGTGTATATGGAATTTTCTTTTTCCAGTCTATCATTGATGGGCATTTGGGATGGTTTCATGTCTTTGCTATTGTAAACAGTACTGCAATAAACCTAAGTGTGCATGTGTCTTTATAGTAGAATGACTTATATTCCTTTGGGTGTATACCCAATAATGGGATTGCTGAGTCAGATGGTATTTCTGGTTCTAGATCCTCGAAGAATCACCACACTATCTTCCACAATGGTTGAACTAATTTACATTCCCACCAACAGCGTAAAAGTGTGGAATGAACATCTTTAGGAACAACGGTTACCTAGTGAAGGATGAAAATTAGTGGATTAAAATGCCAGCTTCCTTGTCCTTGGTAGGTCAGTTCTGAGTCATGTTCTACAGTCTCTTGGAGAGTTCAGGGCACTGAGCTTACATAGTGATGTATTGGTTCATACTCCTTTTGTCAGCTGCCCTCCCTTCTCTGTCTACCTCCTTACACCCTCACTGTGTTTCCCAGAATAACCTCTCAGATGAGTTTACATACATTCAAAACATTATCTCAAGTTTGCTTTGGGAAGAATCCAAACAAAGATAAATTTAAACCATTGGCAATTTCTTACCTTGGTAGCACTTTTTTTCTTTTTTTTACATCCAGTTTGGTTGTGAAAATCATGAGTTCTTATATCAAGCAGGCCTAGATTTAAATCCTGGCTTCTCCTGGAATTAGCTGTGTAATTTAAGGCAAATGACTTAACCTCTCTGAGCTTCAGTCTTCTGCATCAGTAAAGTGGGGGTAACAGTAGCACCTATTTTACATTTTTGTGTCTTGTGTTCATTAGATAATACACTTAGTTCAGTGGCTATACATATAAAAAGTACTCAATAAATGTTAGCTGTGATTACCTTGGCTTAATAACATCTTGTTTTGCTCTAAAAGATTTGTAATAGGTCTAAGTTCATCTAAAGTAATTAATTAGGTTTCAGATGGGCTCATAGGGAAGGTAAGTTGCCACTCACTGAGAATGATGTGGGAAGAAAGAGCTGGAAGAATCTTCCTTGCTAGCAGCATACTTACCTACAACCCTGTCATTCACTATCTGAATGGTGAGAAAGACAGATGCTCTTGTCATCGTCATCTATCCCTAGGCACAGCATAAGCCACACCGTTTCCATGACACCCTCCCTCTTCCTTTCTTTCGATGATAGATGGCATTTACTCTCCACACTACGCATTTTCACACTTAACCATATGTGAGATCTTTGTGATGATTAATTTTATGTGTCAATTTGGCTAGGCTATGGTACCCATATATTTGGTCAAATATTACTCTAGATGCTTCGATGAAAGTACTTTTGGATGAAATTAATATGTAAATTGGCAGACTTCCAGTAAAGCAGATTATCCTCCAAAATGTGGGTCAGCCTCATCCAATCAGTTGAAAACCTTAAGAGAAAAAAGACTGACCTCCCCTGAAGGAGAGGGAATTTTACCAGCAGAATGTCTTCTGACTCCAGTTGCAACTCTTCTCTGGGTGTCCAGTCTGCCAGGCTACTCTCCAGATTTTGGGCTTGCCAGTCTTCAAAACTCCACAATCATGTCAGCCAGTTCTTTAAAATCAATCTCTCTCTCTATTTCTCCCTGTCTATATATATATATGTATCTCATATATATATGTCACACACATAAACACACATATGCATACACATATTCTATTTCTCTGGAGCCCCGACTAATACATTCTTCATACGTTTTTCATAGACATTCAAAAATTACTGTTTTAGGAACTTTTAGATACTGTTCTGTCTTGTACTCTAATTGTAATTTAAATTTTTGATATGTATTTATCTATTCTTTCTGAAGTGATTGTAAATTCCTTTAAGGTGTAAGGAAGACTGTAACTTGTATTATTTTCTTAGTATAATAGAAATAATCTTTAGATGGCATTGAGGAACATATTTGCTAGTATTTACTATTATTTAGTTAGAAATTAATTTTAATTTAATAAAACAAATATTTAAGATAATATTACATAGTAGCATAGAAATTATTTTTTCTTCAGATCTTTTGATGAAAGTAAACATCTCAGGGTTAGGAAGGCAAATTATGTCAGCAATTTAAAACTTCGTTGTTTATTACTAGGAACATGCAGCCTATAGATATTTATTGCACAAAAAATAAATTAAATAAATTAAAAATCACAACCTTGGGCCAGGCACAGTGCCTCACACCTGTAATCCCAGCATTTGGGAGGCTAAGATGGGAGGATCACTGAGCCCAGGATTGTGATACCCCATATGTACGAAAAAAATAAAAAACTTAGCTGGGTGTGGTGACATGTATCTGTGGTCCCAGCTACATGGGAGGCTAAGACAACAGGATCGCTTGAGTCCAGGAGGTTGAGGCTGCAGTGAGCTGTGTTCCTGCCACTGCACTCCAATCTAGATGACAGAGCGAGACCCTGTTTCAAAAAAAAAAAAGAAAGAAAGAAAAGAAAAGAAAATCCCCACCTTAGTTGTCTGGAATGATAGAGGAGACTTACAGAACCCTAACACAGGGAGAGCTCTTATCAGTGCTCTGTCCTCATCACTGCAGGGTATGAATGAGACTCTCAGGCCTAAAAGGACACTGAGGCCTAAAAGGCAATGCGGCAATGCTTGAATTAAAATTGAGGCTTCAGTGTGCTTTTTTTGTTTGATTTTTTTTTTTCTTTTGAGACAGATTCTTGCCCTGTTGCCCAGGCTAAAGTACAGCAGTGTGATCTCTGCTCATTGCAGCCTCTGTCACCCAGGTTCAAGTGATTTTCCTGACTCAGTCTCCCAGGTAGCTGGGATTACAGGTGTGCACCACCACGCTCAGCTAATTTTTTGTATTTTTAATAGAGATGGGGATTTGCCTTGGCCAGGCTGGTCTTGAACTCCTGACCTCAGGTGATCCACCTGCCTTGGCCTCCCAAAGTGCTTGGATTACAGGCATGAGCCACCACCCCTGGCCTTCAGTGTTCTTTTTAAATCCCTATCATTAAGCAATTCAGTGTTCTTTATATGTCAGCGTAGCACTTCCGCATAAAGCAGGTAGCACTCAAGGACCTGCCCAAGGCAGCATAGAGCCCCTGCTCTTGTTACTATCGTCCATAGTGGAGACCCTACACAGTTCTTTCTGCTGCAGCCACCACTGCCACTAGGGATACCACTGCACTCAACACCCTTGAATGCCTGTCCCAAGGTTCCTGAAACTTCTATTCCTCTGGATTCTTGGTATCAAACAGCTACTGATTCTGGCTAACTTAGGCTAAAAACAAAATGAATTTATTGTAAGGTTATTGGAGCTGAGCTGGTAGGCCTGCTGAAAGGAGGCTGAAAAGGGGGATAGGAACCAACAGGGTCAAGCTACAGTCACAATCACATCACAGTAATGGTCTGCTTAGGATGTGACCACTAGACACTCACTACCACCCTGTGAGACTCCACAATCCTGGGCACTGGCCACAAACAGCCTGAGCTATCCTCTGAATCTCACCTCACATAGGGACATCCAGTTCACCAAAACTGGGTCATATTCACTCTACCTTCAACCCACCTGAGTGCACTGGCTGCTGGGAGAGGGAATATTTGCCTTCAGTTTCAATCGAGGGGTGCAAGGCCTTCATTGTTTTTCTCTTTCTCTTTCTTTCTTTTTTTTTTTTTTTTTTGGAGATGGAGTCTTGCTCTGTCGCCCAGGCTGGAGCTCAGTGGCATGATCTTGGCTCACTGCAACCTCCGCCTCCCGGAGCTGGGATTATAGACACCCACCACCATGCCTGGCTGATTTTTGTATTTTTAGTAGAGACAGGGTTTCATCATCCTGGCCAGGCTGGTCTTGAACTGCTGACCTCGTGATCCACCCGCCTCAGCCTCCCAAAGTGCTGGGATCACAGGCGTGAGCCACGGCGCCCAGCCTATTTTTTAAAAAATCATTTTAATGGAAACTTTTTGAAAAAAATCATTGTCTTTAGTAGAAATTAGAACTAGGATTAAAGGTACATGTAATTTTCATGGAGTTGAAGGCTGAACTGAGTATGTAATGATAGATTGCGAAAGTTACTCTAATTGTTTTAAAACCTTAATATATTCACAACCACAGTTGTAGTTACAACTGTGGATTATGAGTATGATAGGACCAAATTACATAAAAATTATATTTAAAAATTTAAATTTCACAAGGACATTACAAAGATACTGTTCTGTCTTGTACTGTAATTGCCTAAATTTTTGATATGTATTTATCTATTCTTTCTAATGTGATTGTAAATTCCTTTAGGGTGTAAGGGAGACTATAACTTGTATTATTTTCTTAGTCCCCACAGACCTACAGTATTCTGTGAGTAGCAGCCAGTTAATGAATGAATGGCTGGCTGACTGGCTAGCTGACTAAATGAATATATACATGCACTATGCATTGCTTTTCCAGTAGTAGATTTATTCTAATCTGCAGTCACTTTCCTGCTTGTTATCATAATGAGAACACATTGACATGAGGCAGAGTCTGTGACTATAGAACATGTTGTGGGTTTTCCTAAGGTTGGGATTCCATCTTTTTTGACTACACCAAATATATGAGTTCCCTTGCCTCAGACAGATTCGTGTTTCATGAATTATTGCTTAGTCCTGAAAGAAAGAACAAATCCGCACTCTAGGAGAATGGCAAGGACAGCCTCTGGAGAGAGATGATTGAGATTCACATCCAGGCTCCTGCACAAACAAGCCCTGTGACCTTGAGCACGTTCAACACCTCTCTAAGGATTACTCTCCTTATTCGCACATGTGGATCATAATGGTGCCTGTTCCTCAGAGGGTCATCCTGAGGATTAAATGAAGTAACGAAGCTTGGCCTCTGGCAAGCACTCCAAGAACGCTAATTATTGTTACGCCTGCTTTGGGTGGTGCAGGTGGTAGGAATGCTGCACTACTGAGCTCATCGATGCCGTCCCCTGGTGGCCCAGTTACTTTTGCTCTGAACTGTGGGCAATACCCCTTCTTGTTCTATCCTCACTACAGGCCAAGTAAACAGTGAAGCCACAGTGGGGCAGAGATTTTGGTAGGAGGCATAAAACTATAAACCTGGCTTTCATTTAGGTTTTAAGATAGAGGAATAAAGGTATCTCTAAAACATTTCTGTATGTCACAGAGATAGGAGAGCAAACAGGGATGTGGGGCACTCTTCTGTATGATTTAAAACATTACATGATTAAACATTAAAAAATTTTTAAATATATCCTTGATGAGGTCATTGAGCTACTAATGCCATTTTGTGTTTCAGCTAGTGTGGGGTGAGTTTTTGTTTATTATTTATTATGTAAAGATGTCTACAACTAACTTATAATGCCACCAGTTTTATTTCATAATAAGTTTACTACTTAATATGTAAAGATGTCTGCGAAGTATAACACCACCAATTTTACTTCTTAGAATGTATTGTATTATGACACATGCTCAAAGGTATATTTAGACTGATACTTATTGGCACATGGTTTGTAATAGCAAAGTTCTATAATAGCTCTACGTATCACATACCCCCACTCCCACAGTTGGGGGCCGGTTAAGTCATTTATAGTGCATTGGTGCTGTGGGGAACTATGCTGTTGATGGTGAATTGGCACTGAGCATGTATCTACACCATTCTATGTTCCTGCCCACAGGAAGAAACAGTTTTCTCAAATTCTCTTGCAGCTAGAGTTCTGGGTGAGGATTTGCTGCCACCAGTGGAAAACATAAGTGTGATATTTAGAAGTTGGAAGTAAATGGAGGCCTCCTTTGTATGAGCTGCCAGCTCATTAGTGTTTGCAGCTAGAATCAGCATTCCAGTGTCTAGTTATCAGCTTTGTCATAACCTAGAGGCATCTGCCCAGATGTAGCAGTCAGTATCTAGTCACCAGCTTCAGAGGAACTGAGGCAATTGTGGGGCTAAGCAGTGGAAGCAGCAGCAATTTGCTGACCTGTGGATCGTAGTGGTGTGCCCTTAAAATCAGTATCCAGTAGCAGACCCCTGTCTTCTGCTTCATGAACCCATCCAACAATTTTGTAAGTACCCAATTTCCTGTTTTAAATCCCTTTCTATCTGAAATACCTAGAGTGATTTCTGTTTCCTGTCCTAAATCCTGATGGATACTAATACTACGTGGATATCAAGAAGAATTAAGATTTATATGGGCTATGGAACAATATACTATTTATAACATTACAGTTCAAATAAAAATAGAGAATAGTATGTAAAGTATACTTTCATTTGTATTAGAATAAAGGGTGTTTATGAACATACATACATACACACATATGCTTGTTCATACATAGAAAAATTCAAGAAAGTTATATAAGAAAATGAAATCAGTAATTGCTTTTAGGAAAATAAAAATGGGGTCTGGGATGGGAGAGAGATTTACAGTTTATGTACAATTTAAACTGTTGTGATTTTTTTACCATGTTTACAAAATACATTTTTGATTATTTTTTTTTAATTACAAGAAAAAGACAAGTCTCTAACAATTTGAAAACCGAAAGAAAAAACATCCACCAACCAACCAATCTAACAAATATCATTTGTGTTTTTATATATTCCCTCTAAATCTTGGGTGATTTTTTTTTTAAGTGAGATAGCTACACATGCAACTTTGTAATTTGCTTGTTTTCCTGCTTACTATATATAACTAAAATTTAGGAAGTACTTACTATGTTTTGGGCATGGTGATAAAGTATTTCCTTGAATCATGTTTCATTGAAATTGAGATGTTATTGATTGTAAGATGCACTATTTCGCTATGTGTCATTAAGAAATAACTTTTTTTGAAAAACTGCTCACTAAACTATAACACAAACAAGACATAATTTTTTTCTCCAATGGAGCCACATGTCGTTGAAAGTTAAGCAACTTCTAAAGTAAACAGGAAACTTCTGACATATTGGTGCTTGACATTTTAATGATGGTTCTGCACAAGGCATGAATTGATCATACCAGCCTCTCATTACTTTGAAATTTTTTTTATCTAGTCTGAAGATTACACAGTTTCTTTGCCATTGGCTGGTATATGATAGGCTCATATCTCAGTCACAAAATATAACACAGTTTCCTCTTTGGGTTGTTTTGCGTGAATAAGTGGAATTGTAGTCTTTCCTTTGGGGACAAATACTTGTTTTACTAAATATCAAATTTAAACCCCCCTGCTCTACTTCGGTGCCATTGTCCGTACATAGTAATGTTTGTTTCTGTGGTGAATCAATGTAATTTTTAAGGCATTTTAAATGGTAATTAAATTCAAATTGTATAGTACCACAATGTACATAATTCAATTGATGAAACAGCTGCAAGAAAAGTGACAGCCAAGTTTACATGTGTAAGCAACAGCAATTCTGTGATTGTAAGACCATCAGTTGTAAGTCATGGCCCAATATCAGTTAGAGTGTGAAAAAATATTCCCTTCAGAATAGATAAAATATAGTATTATTCACTAAATCCTCAAATAATCTTTAAGTCGATTTTATTATTCCTCACATAAGAAAAGTGAGAAACAGAGAGATCATCAAGATGCATAGTTATTAAGAAGCAGATCTTTTTAAAAGTAGTTCATCTGATTCCAGTGCCCACAGTCTTCACCTTTAAGCTGTGTTGTCTCCCTGTTGTCCTAAGACTTTTCCTTACATAACAGTCATTCTAGAAAATTTGAAAAGTACAGAAATTATAAACAAGCAAATAACAAGGCTATTACAATTTTATCACCAAAAGGCAGTCACTGCCAACATATTGATGAGTTTCTTTTAAAATTTCCCATACATCTTTTCATGTAGTTGAAATTGTAGTGGAAATACTTTTTCATATCCTACTTTATTCACTTAGCATATTGTATTGGTTCCCTGTGGTTGTTGAAAAAAATTAGCACAAACTCTGTGGCTTAAAACAAAAGAAATTTATTCTTTCAAAGTTCTGGAGGCCACAGGTCTGAGAAGAAGGTGTAGGCAGGGCCATAGCACTCCCACTAGAAGATCTGGGGAGAATCCATTGTTTGCCTCTTCCAGCTTCTGATGATCGCCAGCATCCTCAGTCTGAAGTCATGTCATTCTAATCTCTGCCTGGTCTTCACATTGACTTCTCCTCTGTGTCTGTCTTCTCTTCTGTCACATGTGTCATAAGGACATTTGCCATTGGATTTGGGGCCCACCCAGGTAATACAGGATCTCAAGATCCTTAAGATCTTAATTACATCTGAAAAGATTCTTTGTCCAAATAAGGTCAAATTCACAGGTTCCAGGGATTAGAAGCCGAGAACATACCCTTTTGGGATCCACCATTCAACTCACTACAAGTCTCATAAGCATTTTCTTATGTTATTAAAAACTCTTATTCACAGACATTTTTAATAGCTCCATAATATTCTATCATGTCTACACAATATTCTGGCATATTTGCCTGGCTACAAGTTTGCATTAGGTCTGTGTTCAAAGCCCAGCAAAGTAGAACTGAGAGATTTCTGTCATCTTGGTGAATATTTTATTAATATTAATTGTGTTGCTTTATGAAGAGACTGGTCATTCAGCTGAGTTGGATTTTCACTGTTTATTAAGGACTGCCATTCTCAATATTCAGGTGGTTAATTTGAATGTCGAACTACCATTTCGAGCAAGAAAACAGATTTGCTGGAGAGGCAGTGCTAGGTGGAAAGGGGAAATATGAATTTAGAGTGATCTGTATTCAAATGCTGGCCCCGACTGTCTTATTTTCTGTGGCACTGGACAATTAACCTACCTTGGAGATTAAATGTCTTATTCTGTCAAATAAAGATTATAAAGTTTATTTTAGACAGTTGTTATGAAGATGAGATAGGGCATGTAAAAACTATTGCACAGTCAATTACTTTATACAACATGTTATCCACAAAGAATTAGGCAGTGGAGAGGCTGCCTCGGCACCTGATTCATTAATTAGATGCCATTAAGTTCCACTAGTGGTGTCATGTGAAGCTTTCATGCTAATGTTTGTTTTGCATCAACAATGCCAAACAGTTAAATCTTTGGTGAAAGAGTTCCCTGTGGGAATGTATATTCTCCTTCTCCAAACTCCCTGGAGTGAGACACAATCATGGAGTCTACAGTGAAGGTAGAGCTATACTTAAATACATTGAAAGAATGATATATTATTCACAGCACATTAGAGAATGAAGTCAATACTAATACTATAGTCTTTTAAATTAAGTAAATAAGAAGATGAAAGGTTTCTAGAGCAGCACAGCTTAATGAAGCATACTATATTAGCATCACCAGCCAAAATTATGATGCTGATAATTTTGACAACATAGTGATCGTCTGTTGAGTTAGAGAACATCAACAAAGACACTTTATTCTCTTTCAAATTGTAAAAAGAAATTATAATCCTGTTATATTAAACATATTTGATATATTTAAGTGATTACATGTTGCTTAAAATTTACAAAATTCTATGGTATTTAGAAAAGTCTAACAGTTCTTTTTGGAAGTAAACCAAAAACTCTTTGGCAAGAAGGAACTCCCAAGGTCTGCAGCCCAACTAGTCATTCCAGTAAGGGACTGCTTTGACAGCAGTTAAGGGGTCATGTATCATACAGGCTTCTTAGGGAACTGCAGGAATAAGAGCTCCAAATACAGGCATTCATTACTCCAGGGTTGTGAGTTCCTTGAGAGCAAAAATATTGTCTTAGGCATATTTGTTCCTTATACAACTCAAATCCTACCATATTATGCCTGGAACATAGTTGGTGCTCAATAAATGGTCGTTGAATATATAGCCTGCCAAGCGAGGCAGCCTTTTCCATTAAGGGGCAGCATCATTGTTTAGGAAGTTCTTCACAAATGGAACCTAAAGCAGTTATTTTAAAGTATTTGCCTTTCTCTTCTAGTCCCCTAGCATTCTCCATTGTGTGATATTGATTCATCAGATAGAAAAGGGAAGCATATTAAATTTATAATTAACCTTTCCTTTTGACATGTAATTAGCTAGGATTTATGAGATGCTAAAGGCTGCAATGCCTGGGAAAGGAAGCATAAATATATAAATAGGAGTGTTTTTATTTTACCAAGCTTGGAATAATAGTCATTTGTTTTCATTGAGACATTATATATCAGATATATTTTCATTTTAGACTGGCTAATGATCTTCTGTTTTCTGTCCAGTCCTGGACTAGAGATCTAATTTTAACTTTTCTATATAAAAATTGAGAATCATGTCAGGTCAAGTCAATGTAAAATATTATAAAGCGTGAATTCACTTTTCATCTCCATTTTGTTATCATAATTTTATTATTGTGCTACTATTATAATTCAAAACTATATTGTCAATAGAGTAACATTTAGATGAACCAGATAAATAACAAAGAAAAATGTTTTAGAATTTATATTAAACTAGACCTTATAACTATTTACACTAAGTTTTATAATATTTTGCAAGCAAATTTTTACCAACTGATAGTTTTTTTTCTGTAAGATGGAATTAATTTTAAACTTTTCTTCTCTTTTATTTAGGAATAAATATCTTTTCACCCAAATTTAACAGGCTACCTTCAAGAGAAAACAACGCTTGGAGTAAGGAAACAGATTACAAAGTATCTAGCATTTTACTTATTTGGAAATCCATCTAGCTGACATGCCAAATGAAATATGAGACATTCTTAGCCTTGGAAAACTTTCTCCTAAACTTAAAAATAGCTCATATTCTCTGTGTTATTAAGCACATAAGACATCTAACTTCACCCTGAACTGTCTTTTACCTTATAGTTTTGGGCTTCTAAATCTTGCAAAAACCTCTGTAACATCACTTAGATCAGATATTTTCTTCATGTACTATGCTTTATCATGCCATTCAATTATGGAGACTAAAATGAGCAGCCAGAGTTCTTGTTCAAAGCATCACTTTCTCTCAGCCATGCTATGGTAAATCATTCTCTTTTTTTTTTATCTTTTTAATTCCCTTTCCAAAGTTTAAATCAGAAATAGGAGATTTTTGTCCTATACTTAGCAATCTTTCATGGCTTCCCACTTATCTCAATTCTCAAAGTAGGAGTGTTGACCTGTAATTGTCATTATTATTACCATTATTAATCTTTCATAAGTTCAACTTATATTCTGCTGATTCCTTTCCCCTCTTGTTAGTTGGATAGATGTGATCTTTTGCGAGTAGACTTTTATTGTAGTCTTCACGGTTCTTATTTTCCATGTTTACTTTTCCCAATTATTTGAATAACACTTCTTGTGTACCATGATTTAATAATTGCTGTTAAACTGTTATTATTGTGACTTTCTACAGTAAAGATATTTTTAAGAAACATGTTAAAAACGTAAAGTATGTGAGCTGAAGGAAGAATGCTATACCCATAAATATTTATACCTACTATATACCCACAAAAATTAAAATTAAAAAAATTAAATACTATAAAAACAAGAAAAATATATGAAAAGAAATAAGCAGTTTAGTTAGCTGAACTGTGTTCTCTTCTTTAGGACGTTCCATACCTTTCTTATAAGGCCTGCCATGAGTAAGAGGCTGACCTAAATTCTTCTTGGTCTTTGTTCATCTGAGATGGAGAGGAGAAAATGTTACCTATTTCATTACCTGCTCACCATGAATCTGGGCACTAGTTTTCATTCTACATTTTGACTACTATCCTCAGAGAATTTCTCTGTTTCCTGTGATAACAATGATTGCTCTCTTTTGAGAGTTGTGATCCAAGGTTAAAGCTGATTATTTCCCCAACCTTCTTCAATGGTTTTTGTTAAATGGCACCTGTCTGTGCTTAAATATTAGGTAGGAGAGCTATTAGGAAGGAAAGCCAGAAGGATGGCAGACATAAATATCTTTTTCTGTGTTCCTGGGACAAGGTGACCTGGAAGACAGTCACTGTATTAATGTTAATGAGTATAAACAAGCCCTGCAGCAAGGCACATATAGTAGAGCCCAAATCATAATGTTTAGTTCGAAGCATGCCAGGCTCTGTGATTGGAATACAGAGATGAATGAGATGCTCTCTCCACAAGAAGCTCACTGTCTAGCTTCTTTTTCCCTGTGAGGATAAGAAACTCCTGTAAAACTGGGGCATCGCTATTAGAACAATGTAGAATACTCCTCAGGGAGGGTCAGTAAGCATTTACCAGGGTGAGAAAAGTTAGACTTTGTGTGGCATAGAATTTGTGGAAAAAATGAGATGAATAGCAAATCATGCTATTTAGCCCCAACCTTTTATTATTAGTTATCAAATAACTGGTATGCCACTACTGTCTTTACTTCCTTGCCACTTCATTATTTAATCTCTTAGGATCATCCAGCCAGATCACTCCTCTGAAACTACATCCTGATCACTTAACTGAAACATCCTAAAAGAACATAATTCTTTGAGTATTAATTTAATGGTATAATGTATGCAGAACAGCAAGAAAATTAATAGAATGGATTTGGAATTAGGCAGACCTAAGTTAAACTCCTGCTTCTATTATTTACTAATTAGTTTTGGTGACCTTGAGAAATCATTTTTAAAACCTCACTTGTGAAAAGGGACAATAAAACCTACCTAATAAGATTATCATAAAGGCCGACTGAGATAAAATATGTAAAGCACCTAGCACAAAACAAGGCACATAGTTCGTGCTCAGTGATTATTCTTATTATTTTAAAAGGCTTTTCACATGTGTTTATTTCTCCTACATTTCTATATCATGTGAAATATGTCATCATCTCATACATAAGAAAAAAATTTTTTTTATTCTTCTGGGACAAAACCTTAAATAACCCTTAATGTCCAATCCTTGGACTTCTATTCTTTATCCTATAAGAAGCTGCTATCACTCTGCCCATAGGGATGAAGAGAAGAACCCAGCAAAAAAGAGAGTTATACTGCTTTCAGAGGAGAAGTAACCCTCAGTGTAGGGACATAGCCAACCCAAGGTAAACTTGTGAGAGAGGCAGTAACCAGTGATAGGCCGACCTCGCTCTCCTCCTATTCATTCTCTGATTTACTGCTGAAGCTCTGTTTTGGATGAATACAATCACAGCCAGAGAGGAGAGGAGCCCATGGATATAGTCCTTACAAGTCAGCCTCCTCCCAGAATAAAGAAAAAAGCAGAGATGAGAAAGCAGAGAAGAGTGGCGAGTAGACATGGAGAGGCAAATAGAAGGTGTCTGACATGGGCATATAGAAATGAATCTACAGAACATGTGTGTCTTCATCCACTAGGACTGTTCTAACAAGATACTCTGGACTGTGTGGCTTCAACAACAGATACTTCTTTCTCACCGTTTGAAGGGCTGGGAAGTCTAAGATCAGGGTGCTGATAGATTTGCTATTTGGGGAGGGGCCTCTTTCTGGTTTGTAGACAGCTGTCTCCTTTTATCCTCACATGGCCAAGAGACAGCATGTCTCTCCTTAAAGGGCCCTAATCCCAGTCATGAAGGTTCCACCCCTATAACCTAATCACCTCCCCAAGGCCCCACTTCCAAATACCATCACATTGGAAGTTAGGTTTTGATATATGAATTTGGAGGGTTAGGGGATGCAATGTTCATTTATAACAATGTGTAAGATCTTTATGAAAAAATATAAAATTTTCTAAACAGAAAGCAATACCATGTTTATGGGTAAGTAGTTTCAATATTCTTATAATGTCAATTTCCCACAAATTCATCCATAAATTCAATGCAGTTTTTTTAAATACCAAGAGTATTTCAGAGGACTTTATAAGCTGATTCTAAATTATATAATGAAAAACCAAACAAAACAAATGAACAATGCCAAGACAATTTTGAAGAACAAAGTACAAGATCCTTAGCCTAGAATTATCAAGTCTTATTATAAATCTATGATAATTAAGACATTACTAAAGAATCAGAACAAAAAGCCCCTGTAAATTCACATGTATATGGAAACCTAATATATAATAGAGGTCACATCATAGATCAATGGGTAGAAGATGGAATTTAATAAATGATGCAGAAAAAATAGATTATCCATGTGGGGGGAAATTTTTTGACTCCCTACCTCACAGTATAATTTAATTCACCTAAAATCAATTTTAGGTGAATTAAAATCAACTACCATATTGGTAGAAGTATTAATTGGTACAATTTCATTGGAAAAGAGGTTAGCAATATTTAGTAGAACTGAATACACTCATACTTTTACCCTCATTCGTCCTCCTGGGTATGTGCTCTAGAAGGATTCTTGTGCATGTACACTAAGAATCATACATTGGAACATTCATGGCAACCTGGTTTGTCATATGGAAAAGCTGGAGATAACTGAGATATGCATTACAGTAGAAAGGGTAATGACATACTCGTACATTGGGACCCCATACAGAAAGCAAAATGGACGTCTAGCCACATGTGTGAATCTCACAAAATATTGTGACAAAAGTTAATAAAAACAGAAGGTATACATTATGATTCCATTATACACAGTTCAAAAACAGATACAATTGGTCATTTAGGGATGCATACACAGGTTGAGTAAATATTAAAATGAAGCAAGAAAATGATTATCATTAAAGTAAGTGTAGCTGTTTCCTTCGGAGGTGGGGAATGGGAAGGAGCCCTGTTCAGGAAAAGGCACAAAAGGAGCTTCCAATTATTAGCAGTGTTTTACTTTGTACCAGAAACAGTAGACACTTAATGTTCACTTTGTTATTTCTATTATATAGTGTATATACATTTCATACTTTCTTATGTGTATATATATATTTTTCACAATTTAAAAAAGAATGAAAACCATACATTCTCTCTTTATTAAAATACGTTTACATGTGATATACCATCAACCCACTTAAATAAATACATTCAAACCCATTTCTTAAATTCAAAAACCATAGAGAAAAGGGAAACAGGAAAACAAATATATTTAATTTACACACACAAAAAAATGTGTATATTACTTAAAGGAGAATACTGATCAATTACATTAAAATTAAAATATACTATATCTCAAAATATATATAAACTTTTATCTATGTATAAATATAGCTTTTATCTGTATTATATAGTACTTTTTTATACTTAGGAATACTATTTAAAATTAATCAGCATTTACTACACAACTCAGCTGTGATTAGTGTTTGGATTTACAATATACATTATTGATATATTATTTATAATTCTCCAACAACTGAAAGTCAGATGTCACTATCCTCATTTTTCAAATGTAAAAACTGAGAACCTATTAAGTTAACCAACTTGCCTCCAATAATCCAGCCATTTAGGGGTAGAGCCAGCTAATAGGTATAGAGCCATTTGAATTGCAATCCTTCTGCCTCCCAAATTGGCATGCTTTCTGCCATGTTACAAGACAGTCCTGTTCTCCACTCTTCTGTAGTGTTTGGGCACACTTCTTTCACGTGTTATCTGAGGAGGCTTTCTGATTCCCTATTAATATGTGGCACTGAAGCTATGGACACTGGAATAAGTCGCTTATTCCAGAACTCAGTTTCTTGTGTTTATAATGAAGGGTGTAACAATAGTTCCTTTAAGCGCTAAAAGTCTGTGTTATTTAACCATGAAAATATAAAACTGCCATTTACCTCTTAATTAGTGGTGTTCCTTTTCTGGATAATGGCAGGAAACTGGAAGTGAGGTTAAACTAGAAGAAAAGAAAATAATAAATACAAACAGACTCTCACAGCAGGAGGCCATTTTTTTCCTAACACCTGTTTGTTATGATAACTTCTCTCTAAATCAAGGTAATTGTGAGAAGTACAGAATAATTTATAAATAAATAAATTCTGAGTTATGTGATATGTTTGACAAAATGTCTTATTTTCAAACCTAATTCAGAATCATTCAGTCAAGCTACAAGTGAATTGATTTTGTGGTCCAACTATAAATGAATGGTACAGAATGATTTCTGCTTAATATATCAGTTACTAAACTCTAAATGGTAATTCAAAAGTGCTTACAGATGTTTTAAACATTTATTTTGTTAAGAAATAAAAATAATCTTCCTGTCACTTGTTTAAACTCTTGCTGAAAAAGGAAAGGCTTACCAAGTAAGCATTATCACACTTCAACTTAGGGTTCCTCTGAATACCGACAAATTTTCAAATCAGTTTGAGGCAAATTAATTGTTCTGCTGATACTACCTTTAATACGCTCCTTAGGAGTTTCAGCTTGAAACTTATGAATGCATTGTATACAGAACAGATGAAATTAGAAATGATTACAGCAATGTTGAATGGATGTTCCCATTATAAAATTTATTGTTTTAAAATATTTTAATCTCAGCTGGGCGTGGTGGCTCATGCCTGTAATCCCAGCACTTTGGGAGGCCGAGGCAGGCAGATCACGAGGTCAGGAATTCGAGACCAGCCTGGCCAGCACGGTGAAACCCCGTCTCTACTAAAAATACAAAAATTAGCCGGGTATGGTGGCACGAGCCAGTAGTCCCAGCTACTCGGGAGGCTGCGGCAGGAGAATCGCTTGAACCCGAAAGGAAGAGGTTGCAATGAACTGAGATTGCGTCACTGCACTCCAGCCTGGGCAAAAGAGCGAAACTCCGTCTCAAAAAAAAACCAAATTAATTTCATATTTAGCACTGTTTAATGGCAATGTGTAGTCCACTAATGGTTCTCAAGCTGGGTTGATGTTGCCCTCTACGGGACATTTGGCAATGTCTGGAGACATTTTAATTTGTCACACTAACTGGGCCAGGGAAGAGTTGGAGTAGAGGCACCAGCATTTAATGGGTAGAGAAGCCAGGGATGCCTCTAAACAGCCTACAGTACATTGAAAGAATGATATATTATTCACAGCACGTTAGAGAATGAAGTCAATACTAATACTATAGTCTTTTAAATAAAGTAAATAAGAAGATGAAAGATAAATTGATGTTCCTAGAGCAGCACAGCTTAATGAAGCATAATTTATCAACAGCTTTAATGGACTTACTAAAGGTTTTTGTCTTTAAAAGGTTAGGATTTAAAAAGATAAGACAAACAGCATGTACATACACACACGTATATCTATACATACATATTCATGCTAAATAAAAATGTATGAGATGTGCTTATAAAATAATGTGACTACTTTGTTAGCCTGTGAAATTAATTGCTAACATTTAGAAAATGTTCTACTGTTTATGGAGTACTTTCTGAATACCCTGGCAATATTATCTATACCTGTAGCCTCGACTTTCATCTCTATGATTGTGGTTTTCAAATGTTTACCTCTAGCCCAGATTTCAGCATTACCATACCCTGCTGATTTTCTGTCTTCGGTATTCCTCCATCACTCCCTCTGCATTATTTGGCCCTCATCCTCGTTTTCATGGATGATTGTGTGACCCCATTTTGCAAGATCACACTCTCCTGTGGTTATAAAATAAGGAAACACTTTTTCTTTCTGCACAAAGTATAATGGCTTTAATTCTGACTAATTTCCGGAAATCAGCCCTCATCAGATGACTCACCAGCTGCTTCTGAGAACTCTCAGGATTCCACCATATGGTCTCTTTAGCAGGTCTCCAGGAGCCACGTGCCCTCCAAGGCTCTAAGGCTGCCATATCTTTCTGTAAGATCACAGTGATGGCTCAAGTGAGCGTGGCTTTCCAACACTCTGCTACCAACACCCTGGTCTCAAGGAGGAAGTTTACTGCTCTCTCCTTTGCATTTCTTTCCGAAGAATGGGATAGGCCCTTCCTGAATTCTCCACAGTATGAGTCCAGACTGTAACTTTTGACACAACTTCACTGCAGGTTTAGGAATAAAAGAGAGGAAGCAGAGTGAGGTAGTTACTTGCAACCTACACAGGCCCAGGCCCAGGCCCAAGCAAAGGTCCCAGAGATCTTATTCTTAGCCAATATCTACCTGTCCAGGGGTGGCTTCCCTTCTGGAAATGCCCCAGGACTCTCCATGCCTTTGACTTTATTCCAAACTGACTCTGGCACCAGAAACAGGAGGAAATTTTCCCCTTACCCAGTTGAAACCTGCCAGTTTTCATTTTCAGTGTGACTGACATTCCTTGTAGACAAAAACCTCAATCCCCCATTCCTCCCCTCACCCCCCATCCAAATAGGGATATGATGTGATGATAATCACATCAGAATACATTGGCCACTATCAGTTCATTTCCTAAAGACTGGGTAATTTCATGTTAAATACCCTCTTTTATGGGACATCAGTAGCTCAGTGGAAGTTGGCCTGAACCAATCTCATTCTAGTCCATTTTCAGTCTCTCCTCATGAAGGGTTTAAAGTCTTGGTGTCAGTCTTACAAAGAATCACCTCGTTATGAGAGTGGCGACTTTCCAACTCATCTTCTTTCTCCAGTCTGGCTTCACTGAGTCCACACTTTTGCTGGGCCAATGTTCATCAAAAATACAAATCCAGTCATTCACTTTTATACTTAAGACCCCACAGTGGTCCCATACAGCCTTCATGAATGCCCCCTTGCCTATTTCTTCAGTTCTCTCACTTCTCTTTTCCCCATTCACACCTTAGCTTAAGTCCAGACATTCAAGATAACTACAAATTTCCGAACATGATTCTCTCTCATGCCTCTGCCATTGCTGTTGTCTAGATCAAGAATTCCTTTCATCCCTTTATCAGTCCACCATATCTTATTCATGCTTCAAGACACAAATCAGTAGCACCTCCTCCAGGAATCTGATCATTGCCCCATCCCCAAGTTTGAGTTAGGAACACCTTCTCTGGTCTGGAGCACATGGTACTTATCTCTATCACACCTCTTATCACACTGGACTGAAATTCTTTGTCACTTCCATGAGCATGGGAGCTCCCTAAAAGCAGAGACAATGTTGTTGCACTCTGTATTCCCAGATACCTGGCACAGGACCTGCAATACGCTAAATTCTCAGGAAAATTTAATGAATGCTGATTCTTTTTCATTTGATCCTCCTAACAACACTGGACACTAATATTATTTCCAACAGTACCGGTGGAAAGTGGAAAGCAGTGATTCCATTTAACCTAAAACTAAGAATAAAACAGCCAGGAGAGCTATAATAAATACAGAAATATATATAATTCACAAAAGAGGAGAGGAAAAAAGGGTGAAAAGGTGGGAGTGTATGTAACATGTTGATTTTCTCTATGTGATAGCTGAGGTTACAAAGTTAGGTTTTAAAGCTGACAGATCAAGTGATAGATATAGAACCACATTTCCAGATATAGAAGTAAACATTAGAAGAATATAAAAAATACAGTTTAATTAAACTCAGGTTTTAGAGGGCAGAGAGTAGAAATAAAAAGGACCTATTGCTCATAGTGGGGAAATACATATATATCTATTTATATGCATAGTATGCATATTTAAAAGAAATAGAGAATAAAATATTTTATAGAAAGTTATGGGCCTGGCACGGTGGCTCACACCTGTAATCCCAGCCCTTTGGAAGGCTGAGGCAAATGGACCACTTGAGGTAGGGGTTTGACACCAGTCTGGCCAACATGGTGAAACCTCGTCTCTACGAAAAATGAAAGAAAACAAAATTAGCTAGGTGTGGTTGCACCCACCTGTAGTCACAGCTACTCGGGAGGCTGAGGTGGGAGGATCACTTAAGCCCAGAAGGTTGAGGCTGCAGTGAGTCGTGATCACTCCTCTGCACTCCAGCCTGGGTGACAGAGGGAGACGCTGTCTCAACAACAACAACAAAAAAGAAAGCGAGAAAAAAGAAAAAGAAAGTTATGGAACATCTAGCCTAAAAACAATGTTGAATGCAATTCTTTACATTTTTGGAAGGAACACATATAAATATAAAATATAAACATAAAAAGATATCAGTCATATAATAAAAGATAAAAACTAAGAAACATAAAAGGGATGTCTATTATATCAATAAATTTGCTTGTGAAAACAAAACCACTCTCAGAAGAATTATGCCACAAAATCTAATTAAATGTTATGCATAAGAGATACTCCTAACACAGAGTACTTAGAAAAGTTGAAAACTAAAAAGTAAAGAAGCAGCTCACGAAGTGAAACGAAACACAGCTAACTCATAGTAAGAAAATATTTACTACAAAATATTAAGAAAAAGATCAAAGGTAAGTTCAATAGAAAAATGGTCAAGAAACTTGACCAGATACTTAAGACGCATTTTGACCAGATGTCAAAGAAGAAGAGGATATACTTTCATAAATACATGAAAAGGTGCTGTACCTCATTATGAATCAGGAAAATACAAATTAAAGCCACTACAAACCCACCAGAATGGTTATATAAAAAAAGACTAAAAATCCCAAGTGTTGCCAAGAATATGAAAATTCAAGAACTCTCATAAACTGCTGGTGGAGATATAAGCGAAGAGCCACTTTGGGAAATAGTTTGGTATTTTGCTATAAATTTGTAGAATGTGTTCTCTTTAATGCACCAGTTTAATTCCAGATATATAGGCAACAAAGATGTATGCACATGTGTATCAACAGGCATTGTCATTGGCCAAAACCAGAAACAAACAAATGTTCATCAAGGGTACCGATATATTCACAGAATGTAAAACAATACAACAGTGCAAATAAATGAAATGTAATGTATGCAATGATACAGATGAATCTCATAAACATAATTTTGAGCTAGAGAGAAAAGACCACACAGTGTATAATTTCATTTATATAAACCTCAAAAACAAGGAAAACTAAACTCCACTGTAAACAGATGCACATTTTTGTGGTAAAAGATAAAAAAGGAACAGGCATGTGGCTCACGTCTGTAATCCCAGCTACTTGGGAGGCTGAGATGGAGTCACTTGAGCCCAGGAGTTTGAGGCAGCAGTGAGCTATGATGGTGCCAGTGCACTCCAGGCCGGGTGATGGACTGAGACCCTGTCTCTAAAATAAAAATAAAAGTATCCCTGCACTTTGGGAGGCCGAGGTGGGCGGATCACGAGGTCAGGGATCGAGACCATCCTGGCTAACACGGTGAAACTCTGTCTCTACTAAAAACACAAAAAATTAGCCAGGCATGGTGGCGGGTGCCTGCAGTCCCAGCTACTCGGGAGGCTGAGGCAGGAGAATGGCGTGAACCCGGGAGGCGGAGCTTTCAGTGAGCTGAAATCCAGCCACTGCACTCCAGCTTGGGAGACAGCGAGACTCCATCTCAAAAAATAATAATAAAATAAAAATAAAAAATAGAGAATAAACATAAGAAAAAAAGTGACTACATATTACCCATAAATGTCAGGAAGGGACTGCACTTAAGAAGAGAGAGGAAGCTGTGGCTCGGGATGGGCATGCAGGTAGGGGTGCTTCTGAGCTCTACCAGTATTCTACTTCTTGACCTTGATTGGTATTTATACAATGTTCTTATTATAGTAATTCATTAAACTGCATACTTAGGTTTTTATGCAATTATTCTAATGCGTTTTCATTTAACAATAAAAACATTTTTTTAAAAAGTAAAATATAACAGCTTCTAAAAACTTCTGACTTTTTATTTATTTATTTTTGAGACGGAGTCTCGCTCTGTCGCCCAGGCTGGAGTGCAGTGGCCAGATCTCAGCTCACTGCAAGCTCCGCCTCCGGGGTTCACGCCATTCTCCTGCCTCAGCCTCCCGAGTAGCTGGGACTACAGGCGCCCACCACCACACCCGGCTAGTTTTTTGTATTTTCTTACTAGAGACGGGGTTTCACCGTGTTAGCCAGGATGGTCTCGATATCCTGACCTCGTGATCCGCCCATCTCGGCCTCCCAAAGTGCTGGTATTACAGGCTCGAGCCACCGCGCCCAGCCTGACTTTTTAAACTTGGAAAGAAGTTCAAGAATTTTTTGTGTAAGAATGTCCTTTTTTTAGAAGCCTTTTGAAAATCAAAGATACAAAATACATTGCAATGATAAACAACTACCAAGTACATATATCTGTGCATGAAAATGTGATCAAAGTCACTCCTTTAGCAAATTCACTTCTCCCAAAGGCTATCAGTCTTAATATATACCTTTGCTTTAAGATAATTTATGCTTCATTCACTCAAAGCTAACTTTTAAATTTTAAACAACAGATCCATTGGTCAAAAAGAGGGCACATTCTAAGATGTGAAAACATTCCAGAGTCTGGTGGCATTATTTCAGAGTTTAATAAAGAGTTTAAAACATCCATTTTTATAAAACTTCTATTAATTTGATATCAACTATTTCTAGAACACAATGCAAAAAGCAAAGCATTTACTATTGAGTTGCTAATGGTCATTGGTTAAGCAAGTGTCAAGAAAAGAAAAATGATTAATATAATATTAGAATAAATCCGTGTCCTCAACCAGGGACAATTTTGTCCTCCAGGAGACATTTGGCAATGTCTGGAGACATTTATGTTTGCCACAATGAAGAAGGGGTAGTACTAATGGCATATAGTGGGTAAAGGCCAGGGATGCTGTTCAACATTGTACATTGCATAGGACAGGCCCTGTAAAAGAAATCAATGACACTTGTTAAAGCATGGCAAGGAGGACTTTATTCAAGATCATTGCCATAGGTATAGGGACTATTGCAATAAGATTTTGCAGATGGGGAGCGAGATTGTGCTCAACTCTGTATACAGCATGGGGCAAGTGGGAATTGATAGAGAAGGAGCAGGGTAGGATAAGTGAATGAAAAACTGCTAAGAGGAAGCACAAAGGGTGAGGAGGATTCCAACTAACACAACCTAACAGGATTCTTGCTAATGACAGGCTAGGGTTATTAGATTTCATCTAAGGGATGTTGGAGGATGAGGAACATATTGATGGTGATCATATATCAATGATGCGGGTGATAGGGGCAGTTGCTAAACTGACTAAACAGGTTTGTTGCTAAATCTGATTTTACAAGTATACAGGTGGGCCTAGGAGAAAGTTCAGAAGCCTGAATAAAGTTTGGTCAAGCAAAGAATTTTTATCACCCTCCATAACAAGGAAGTACCTGGCCCAATATGTAAATAGTGCCCAGGATGAAAAAACCCTAGAATAAATGAATAAATGAATCAAGGAGTTATCACATATTGTTAAGCAAAAAAGTAGATTATAAAAGATTAAAATTGTGTGATTCCCTTTTTGTAAAATCCCCAAACAACTGTGCATATGTAATGTGTGTGTATGTATATGTATTCACAAAAATATTAACAATTGTTGGCTCGGAATGATCAAATCATGGATGAATTTTATTTACTTTTGCTTTATTTTGTTAATCTGTAATTTCTTATTTTTCTACAGTTAATTTCATTACTTGAACAATAAGAAAAATACAGTGGTTTCTGCCAAAGAAAGAGCATTGACTGTGGCATCAGAAAGAGCAGGGTTTGAACACTAGCTGTGTCTCTCACATTTTAATCTTCCAAGATAATTGTCTTGCCGGGCGCGGTGGCTCAAGCCTGTAATCCCAGCACTTTGGGAGGCCGAGACGGGCGGATCACGAGGTCAGGAGATCGAGACCATCCTGGCTAACACGGTGAAACCCCGTCTCAACTAAAAAATACAAAAAACTAGCCGGGCGCGGTGGTGGGCGCCTGTAGTCCCAACTACTCGGGAGGCTGAGGCAGGAGAATGGCGTGAACCCGGGAGGCGGAGCTTGCAGTGAGCTGAGATCCGGCCACTGCGCTCCAGCCTGGGCGGCAGAGCGAGACTCCGTCTCAAAAAAAAAAAAAAAAAAGATAATTGTCTTGTTGGTAAATGGGGAAATAATACTTCACAGGCTTGCTCCTTTTCTCCTGTTTACTACTATATACATATATCACACATACATAACACCGCAATAGAAAACAATAAACTGAATAAATTTATTTTACAAATATCTTTAACGTGTGAGGAAAGTATATTTATTTACAGGGTAAGAAGATAGACGAAGATGTGTGAGGATTCTGAAGGGGATCTCTAGGCATTTTCAAAGACTGGAGAAGTTAGCCTCCCATTTATCCCTATTTCACTTAAAAACTGATTCAACAATGATTTGTTTTTTTGCCAGGCATTGAGCTAAGTAAAAGAGCAAATGAAGAAAAAATTTAAAAACTCAATCTCTATCCTCAAAGAAGTCTAATTAATAAGTGGAGAATGACACAACCAGTTGTAATGCAATGTATTAAATACTATCATAGACATATTCACAAAATATTATGGGAACAAAGAGGAGGAACTGAGTGTCTTACTAGTAGCCTATAGTATAATACTATGCTCATGTTATTATAATTTGATCTCTGGTTCTGAAATAAACAGATTGGTGAAGCACGTTTCTAATCATAAACAGGAAAGAGCAGGAAAAAAGTAATGAATATGAATGTATAGAAGGTGCCTAAAGTAGAATCACAGTGCTGTGAGCAGTAACAAGCAGAAGAACTTAAAGGATAAGCTGTGTACAAAATCTCCTGAAGGCAGGAAGGCAGGTGGTGGAGTGAAGTTGATTCAGCCTCCATCCTGTTACCATCAGATGGTTCTCAAATGCTTGGCTGGCATCTGGACTGGGGGAACAGCAGATGAAAGGACCCGGAGTGGGAGGAAAATGAATCAGTATATGATCAGCAAATTATACCTTGGATTGGGATAGGATTCTTATAATTCAAAAATGCGCCTATATTCAATAATTGCAACTATTTAATGGTACCCTACTGTACTATCAGGAAGTGGTTAAAGAGTAAGCATATTCTGGAGGCAGGGCGATACTTGGGATACCAGAAATGAGCGTGCTGAGTAAGACCACAATTGCTTCAGAATGTGCAATGCTTTCAACGCTGAATACAGGGTTCCAAATGGAGTTAACATCAACTAAAGAATTTAGCGAAAGGGTGTAGCAGAGTTTAAGTTGGAATTAAATATGGGTCTTTGGTATAATAGAGAACATTTCAAGCAAGTTCGTTATTTATATCTGATTTAGAAGGCAATGAGAAACCATACAAGATACGATACTGCTTTCTTCACATTTTCAAAAATATCCATTTTGATTAAAAGGAGTTAGGAAGAACCTGCATGGTGGACTATAACAATAATAATAGGACTATTCGGACCAAAAATAGTTACCGGCTTCATCGTCCTACTATGTGGAGGGGACAGAGCTGAGAGAAGGGGAAGAGAATTAAGGCATTGAGTGGCGTTCTACTACTGGTGTGTGCCAAATGCCAATTTGAGCATAAGGACTCAAACTGGAAGGAACCAGCTGGAGTCCTTATGCTATTCCCTAAGCCTGAAACACGAGTCTAGCTGGTTCGGCCTCATCTGTCAGGTCAATATTACTTCCTCAGGGAAGCCCTTCCTTTCCTCCTCTTCCCCATCTCCACCCCCTTCCCAAAGGGGTTTCCCGCTATAAGCTCTCAAAGTTGTAATTAAATAATGTGTCTTGTAGTTAACTATTTAGTCTGTCTCCACGTCCAGACTCCAACCAACCTCTCATCCTCCAATGTCTTCACCAAAGGGTGGGGGCTCATCTCCAGCACCTTGCAGTATTGACAGGAAAGTCACTGAGTAGCGAATGAATGCATGAATGAGCTCGTGTTATTAATATTGCCAGGCCCACAGGAAGCACCCAACAAACAGCAATGATTGGTGTTCGCGTTCATTATCTCATTTAATTCTTACAAAACCACGGCAAGGATTCAACCCCACAACTGCTGTCTAGAAAACCGAGGAAAGTGACGCAACCAAGCGGGAGGTCTGGCTGCCCGAGAGCCTCAGCGCCAGGCCTGGGAGCCCGCCCCGTCCACTTCCCCGGTGGATTCTTCTCCGTTCCCCGTCGGCTGCCCCAGGTGAAGCTCCTTTCCGCTGTCAGAAGCAGGCTCCCGGCGGGAAGCAGCATCCTGGGCGACCCAGGGCCAGCACGGGAAATGCCAGGAACCGCATCAGCCCAGCCGGCTGGAACCCCGCTGCTCGCTGCAGACGCCGTTCCGCCTAAGGACAGTACTCGGGCGTGGGGAGTCAGGTGTCCGCTACTGGAACGCAGGAGACGGCGCGGGACCAGCGAAGCGGCTCCAAACACTCCGAGTTCTCCATCCCGACGCCGCGGCCTGTGGCCGCTCTAGGGCGCCGGAGGTCCTCCTCTCCGTGGTTGGGGCGGGGCCGCCCCCGACCCGGAGCCGCCCACCTTTGCGCTGGGCCGGGCCCGGCCCAAGTCTGGGAGAGGCGCAGGCCCCGCCTGAATCTTCAGCCTGCGACCTGGAGCAGGAGCAGGAGCAGAGCGAAGTCTCGAAGAATGGGAGGAAGCAGGCACTGGCTGCCGCGGGAAAAGCTCAGCCAGCAACTCTATCAGCTTTAAATTCGACCCTCCTTTGCTGCATGGCAAAAAGAAAATAAACTACCATTTCTTAGTTCGTGTTTTATTTTCAGCTGTTTCTTGTTTCCTTGGTTTTGATTCTCATTATTGCTATAGACGCCTTCAGGTGGTGGAAGCCAAGGAAAGGAACCCCTGACCGCAATTTCCTAACCTTTGGGCAGAGTGTGGGGTCTCCCCGTCTCCCTTTTTGTGCCCCTCCATACAGACTTAAAAACCTTTAAAAAGGATCTAACACTAGCTCTATTATCTACCATGTAGCCTATTCAACTGATTAATTCACAAATTTATAATTACACAGCAAAAAGAGAGAGAGAGAAAAGAAAAAGTTAAACCGTTGGAACTACAAACATTAAACATGAGCAGTTCTTAGGGCCGAAATCTCTGAATGTGAGTGCAACAGATCCCACTTGAAACACCTATATGAGGTAAATGGAAATTGCAAGAGAAAATGAACTGACTGGTATATATATTTCTAAATGTACTACTATCAACTAAAAAAGAAACTTCAATGATTAGGTTTATTGAGGTGACAAGCAATAATTCTTAAATGTTCTGCTATTAGAAGTTTCTACGTCATGAAGGCAGTTTAGAAGATTACAGTAAAATGGTGAAGCATGACTTCTTCATATGCTTATTCTTCATTCAAAAACCGTTTGCAAGTTCCCCAACTTAAAAAGAAGCCTAATTTCACTTATT
Organism: Papio anubis; assembly: GCF_008728515.1. Taxonomy (NCBI): domain Eukaryota; kingdom Metazoa; phylum Chordata; class Mammalia; order Primates; family Cercopithecidae; genus Papio; species Papio anubis. The sequence goes on from NC_044980.1 coordinate 101,601,697, forward strand.
TTGAAGAGTACTCTGATAAAAATCAATACCGAAATCAAATGTTTCTTTGTGTTTAGACAGTTATAAGTAGAAAATTCTCGCATGAGCCAACAAAGACTTATGGGTAATTTAAGCGGGGGAAAAAAAAAAAAAAAAAAAGTTGATGCCCCTGACTGGTGAAAAACTCCAAGGAATTCAGTTTCAGTTGGAAAATTTTAGAGCTATTTCGCAATACTTATTAACGAGCTTATTGTATTATTCATTTTAGAAATCTGATTTGACCATCTTTTATTCTTAGTGGCTGCCTCTAATAACGTCCTTATTTTATTGCTATGTGCATAATGATGTTCTTTAGTATATCCAAGAGAGTTTTTGATGTTGGAATTTGCATTGACTCAAGTTTCACTCCAGCAGCTTGAAAGAGTGATAATGAGGTGCTCTCCTTTTTTTATATCTATACTCCCCTTCCAGGCATATAATTTCATTTGAAAGTTGATATTGTTCTTCTGGATTTTCTATTCAGTAACGAAATGGAAAGCAATGATTGTTCCCCTAAGAACAACTTTTAAGTTTTGTGAAAGCTATCATAAGGACTTTGTAGCAAATTCTGAAGGTGTCATTTGGGAATTTTAACACAATATGCTTGAAAACCAGATAAAAGGGAAGGTTCTAAATTAAAATGTGTGGATGAAAATCTATAATCTGGCACTAAATCAGTAGTGATATAGTGGGTGGCAAATAGAATTGCAGGAAGAAAGTGAAGATCTGGTTGCCTGGAGCTTGTATTAGTAAGATTCAACTCTAGATCAACGCAGCTCTGTACTTGGACCACAAAGACAGGAAGAAAAAGGGTGTCTGAAGCTGAAAGCCCAAGAAGAATAAAGTACTGAAAAGAATAATAACAGTAAGCAACACTTATGCAGTGTTTATTAAATGCCAGCCACCTTGATAAACATTTTACAGGCATTATACCATTTAATCCTCACAACCACCTTGTGAAGTTGTTGCTGTCATTGCCCTCGTATTACAAACTAGATTACTAATACTTAGTTAAGTAATTTCCTCAAGGTCATGTAGCTGGAAAGTTGTGGAGCAAGTTTTCAAACTTGGGTTTGTCTATCAGCCAAGTTATTTTTTACTTTAAAAGATCTGATCTTCTCTACCGTTTTGTCATTTTGCATGGATGTTGGTCATCCTTCCTTAAGCTCGCAATCACTCTTCTCCTTCTGAATTAAGAGACCTAACTGGCAGGGCAGCATAGTTAATGGTTAAGGAATGTGGCCATTGCATTTGATTACCTGCATTCAAATCACAATACCTACACTAAAAAGCTGTAAGACTGTGAATCGTGGATTTGACCTCTCTATCTGCCTCATTTTTTACGTCTATAAATAGGGATGATAGCAGTGCCAACCCCACAGGTTTTTTATAAGACTTAAATGAGATGGTGTGTGTCAAAGCAGTTGTTATATATCTGAGCATAACATAAGTGCTCAGTATATATTAGTTTTTTTTTTTTAGGAACCAGTAGTGCATATGATAACATCCTCTAACAAAAGCCTGTGAAGAAGCAGAAGCCCAGCTGGCATTTGTTTACAAGGAAGTGAAACACTGGCCCATAGAGCCTTTTGGACCTTTTGAGTCGTTCCCCTAGAGTTGAGGAAAAGGAGATGAAGTAAAAGATTATTAGTGACTAAATGCAATCTATGAATGCTATCAAGAAAGTAATCTCTGTGTATTTCATACCATTGATGATGGACTAAGTACTGAAGAGGTGTTTCTAAATGTGGACATCGATTATCATTATTAAATAGGCAGCAGAAACTCAGACTCACTCTGCAAGGAAAAGGATTTGTAAAGAATGCCTTGGCTTCTTTATAATCAAACCTTGCTTATAAGAGTTTTGGGTAGGTCTTTCTCACACAGATAATCTTCACAGTCATTATTGCTTCATTGTGGTTTTAAAGCCTAGTATATGAACATCCAGAGTCAGAAAACAGATACGTGTGGATGTGATTAGTCAAAGTTTATTTTAAAAAGGATTTACAAAAGGATTTCTTCAAATCTGTTATTTTTAACCTTTTTGACATTTGGATTCTACTAGGAATCAAAAGAATGCTGTTGAAATAACAATTGCTAATGTTTATCAAACTCTTACCATTTTAAACCCTTTATACATATTAATGTACTTATTTTCAAGACAAACCTTCAGAGTTGTTTGTATTATTATCCTCATTTTACTGATGAGGATAGCTGAAGTATACAGGGTATGTGACCTGAGTAGGATTGTCCAGGTAGCAAGTGACTGAGATACGACTTAATCCAAGCAGGGTTGCTTTAGAGCCAGAACTTTGAGTCTTAACCATTTCCCCGAGAAAACTGTGCCTCGTTATGTGCATCTGTATCATATAATTGTCCAATTTCCCATACAGTTTTGAGGCACGTAGATTCCCTTAAATCCAACTGTAAACTCCATGATAACCTGCTACAAATAGTGAGTACTTATAGTACATTTAGTATATCTTAATTATGAAAATGTAACATAAGCAATCTTTTAGAAAAACGATTAATAATAGAAGGGTACTAAAGTTTTGAAATACAAAACTTTGTATAGAGGCCGGGTGCGGTGGTTCATGCCTGTAATCCCAGCACTTTGGGAGGCCAAGGTGAGCGGATCACTTGAGATCAGGAGTTTGATCTCCTGATTTGACCATGCCCTGCTAATTTTTGTATTTTTAGTAGAGACCAGCCTGGCCAACATGGTGAAACCCCATCTCTACTGAAAATAAAAAAAAAAAATAGCAGGGTGTGGTGGTGCACACCTGCAGTCCCAGCTACTCAGGAGGCTGAGACAGGAGAATCGCTTGAAACCAGGAGGTGGAGGTTGCAGTGAGGGGAGATTGCGCCACTGTACTCCAGCCTGGGTGACAGAGCAAGACTCTGTCTCAAAAAAAAAAAAAAAAGAAAGAAAGAAAGAAAAGAAAAGAAAAGAAAAAGAAAAAAGAAAACTCTGTATAGAATCCCACACTACCTGTCCCATGTTAGTAAGCCATAAGCAGCCCTGTAGCTGCTTGTAGCAGAAATCAGTGGTAGAAATTAGCACCCACCCCTTGAGAAGTGCTTTTGTGCCACTTCAACTATGTAGTTCCAGTGGAAGCTGTCATGATTCTGTCATGATTTTGCATGATTCTGCCAACTGTTGACACTTGACTGATCTCAATTTCCTTCCTTCCTTTATTCCTTCCCTTCCTTCCCTCCCTTCACCTCCCCTCCCTTCCCCTTCCATTTCAACAGGGTCTTATTCTGTCACCCAGGCTGAAGTGACTATAGTCACTTCATATAGCCAGTGATCATAGTTCACTGCAGCTGCGACCTCCCGGGGCTCAAGCAGTCCTTTTGGCCTCAGCCTCCTGATAAGCTGGGACCACAGGGGTGCCCCACCACTCCCTGCTTATTTTTGTATTTTTAGTAGAGACAGGTTTCACCATGTTGCCGAGGCTGGTGGTGAACTTTTGGGCTCAAGCAATCACCCACCTCAGCCTCCCAAAGTGCTGGGATTATAGCTGTGAGGCACAGCGCTGGGCCTGATCTTGATATTTGATATATGAAAGAGGAGCCAATCGGAGTCCTTCTTTTGAATTTTTCAAACTGGAATTTATAAGATGTTTTCCCTCTTCCATAGTAGCAGCTATGAATTATGAAACTTGAATGCTGTCAGTGCCACATAGAAGAAACTGTTCTACAGAGTTTGTTAGCATGTTTATGTGTACATGTCATGTAACAGGAAGAATACGAAAGAGTAAAAATGAGGGATAAGGAAAAAAATAGGGGAGAGAGAAAGTGAGTCATGGCTACTGGCTAGGCCTTGGTTTGGTTGTTTCGGCGTCCCTAAGTCTCGTTCTAGCACTGTGGTTATTCACACTTCTTCCAAATAAATGACATCTTTCAAATACTTTGCCCTATTTGCCTAAAGGTGCTTAAGTTGGGTTTCTGACATTTGCCACTAGAAAATTCCTAACACACACTTTTAAACAGTAATTATAATTACTGTTCTATTATCTTATCGTGATAGGCAGAATTTTAAGATGGCCCCCAAGAGACCCAGCAGGGTGGCCCTGTACTTATAATCCCAGCTACTCAGGAGGCTGAGGCAGGAGGATCGCTTAAGCCCAGGAGTTCAAGACCAGCCTGGGCAACATAGCAAGACCCCTACCTCAAACAACAAACAAACAAAAAAACCATACCACACATGTAAGACAGCTCCCAAAATTCCTGCCCATTGACACACACACTTGGTATAATCTCCTCCACTTGAATATGGGCGCAGCTTGTGAATATGATGGGATTTCACTCCCATGATTACATTACTTTGTATGACAAAGATTCAAAGGCAGAGAATTGCTCATCTGCTTGCTTTGCAGAAGATGAAGGCCACCATGAGTTCTATAGTTGCATGGGACTAAATTTGCCGACAGACTGAGTGAGTATGGAAGACCTAGAGCTTGGGTGAGATCATAGCCTGAGTGGAACGCGTGATGCCAGCCTTGTGAGACCGATGCAGAGGGCCCAATTATGTGTCACCCGAACTGTTGACCTACTGAAATATGGGATAATAAGTGAGTATTATTCTAAGCCACTAAGTTTGCGGTAATAGGCTATGCAGCAAATATTACATATTTAGGGAAGAAAAATAGGACAAGTTTTGTAAAAGAAAATGCATATTCTTCCATGAACATTAAAAGAACAAAAAAAGGTACTTCAGCTCCCAAGGTGTAAGTGTTATGGACTGAATTGTGTCCTCCAAAAATTCATATATGGAAGCCAAGTGCCTCAGAATGTGACTGTATTTGGAGATAGGGCTTTTAAAAAGGTGAATAAATTAAACTGAGACTGTTAGAGTGGCCTCTAATACATTAAGCCTCTAACATTGTCTGATTTTAGCTTGTATGTGATAAATTTCCTTCAGTGGCATGTTATCATCCCTTGACATTGCCTCTTGCAAGCATCATGCTACTATGGCTAGGATGCTTGGTCTAATACTGCTGGACACATCTATTACATTCATTTCTTAATTTTTCTATTTTGCTTTGTTTTCATTTGTTTCTAATCTTAAAAGATTATGTTTCTTTTATATTAAAAATATTATTGAACTGACATTATGAGTAGGAATAAATGCCTTGGTATATGTATTAGTTAGCTGAGGCTGCTGTAACGAAGTAGCACAGACTGGGTGACTTAAATAACAGAAATTTATTTTCTCATAGTTCTGGAGACTAGAAGTCCAAGATTAGGGTGTTGGCATGATTGGTTTTCCCTGAGGCCTCTGGGCTTGCATATGGGCACCTTCTCTGTGTCCTCACATCATCTTTCTTCTGTATGTGAGCATCCCTAGAGTCTATGTGTCTAAGTTTTCAGTTCTTACAAGGAAATCAGTCACATGCTAACCATCTCATTTTAATCACCTTTTCAAATGTCCTATATCCAAATACAGTCACATTGTAAGGTAGAGAAATTAGGGATTCAACATATGAATTGGGGTGGGGGGGGCACAATTTAGCCCACAACAGCATAACTTTTTGGGGACGGGGAGCATATTGTAATGCCAAGTTTCCATTCTTTCCACAGCATGCTGCAGAGCCTCTTTCTAAAGATTGCTTAAGAAATATTGTGTTTTAATTTTATACATTGGATTCCAGAGTTCCCAATGATTATTTATAACTCTGAATTTTCAATATACAAAAAAGAAAAGGTATCTGAATCTCTTCCAATGCTAACCAGTTGGAGAGAAAGAGCGAGTCAAGTACAGATCCCTTTTCCTAGAGTTTCATTATTTCTTTTGAAGATAGCCTGAGATAAATTTATTTATTTTTAATTTTTAAAGACTTTTAAAAATACATTTTTAAAATTATTCTTTATTGGAGATTATTTCATTACCACAGATATTTTCACAAATATAATACTGCATTTCTGGAGGGCAGGGATACTGTATGAGTAATACACCAGGCAGAAAACCTGGGATATATTATGTAATCAATCATTGTTGGATTGAGTCGAATTAAATCTACAATATTTTTGGTAAAATTATGTTCATTTATAATATAATCTATTATTTTCCAATAGCAAGGTAATTATGAAAACATTCTTTAACATATCCTGAGTTCCTTCTCTTCTCTAGATCCCATTGTTACCGTGACAGGAATCACTATTACCTCCTTCTCGAGCACTCCAGCAGCCTCCTGATTTTTCCCCTCTTGCTATCCTACCATTTATTTTCCATGCAGCAGCATAAATTATCTTTGTTTAAAAAGTAAAATTGAGCATGTTATTCGCCTGCTTACAACTGTGCTGGCTTCTCCTTGCAGTCAGAATACAACACAGAATCTTTCTCTTACCACATAAAGCCCTGATCAATTGCCAGCTTATCTGCCTGTTTCCTTTCCGGTTGGTTCATTAACTCCAGTCATGCTGATCTTCTTTCTGTGCCTGGAACACTCTGAATCATTCCCAACTCAGGGCGTACATGCACTGTAATCCGTAACTGCTATCTAGAACACTTTGCCCCCAGATCGGCTCTGTCTTTTCCTTCAAGTCTTATTTCAATTGTCACCTTCTGAAGAGAGGGCTTCTCTCAGACTCCTCATCTGATGTTAGCAAGGGCCCTCCCTGCACCTAGTAACACACAATCTTTCCCACATTACTTTGCTACATAGAATTTAACACTGAATTGGTCCTCCTAACTTAATTGTTTAATATCTCTTTCCCTGCTGAAATGGAAAATTTACTGCTGATACATGTTAGACATTTAATATTAAAGTGCTATTTAGAAAATGAACAAAGGTACAATGCAATATAGATTTCAAAGTATTTACTTAAAAACAAAAGCCCATTAAATCCAATTAGAAAGTAATTCTTACTTGTGTAAATGAAACATAATTCCTAAATAACAATGAAATTATAATGATGGAAAGGGAAGACCGGCAGAACATAATTTCTATCTCTCTTATTTGGAGAAAATCTCCCAGGTTAATACTTTATGATGAACTAATTTTTTTTTTTTTTTTTTTAATATAAAGAGTTTAGGGACCTTCACTTGTTCAATTTCTTATCATTGACAATCATGATGTTACAAAGTCAACTATCAGTTTCAGGTAAGAACAAGTTCAATTGTTTTTCTTGAAAGTGACCGTAGAAATAAAATGAAGTAAAAACCAGAGTGAACAAAATAAAGTACATAATATTATATAAATATAATCTTAATTTATTTCTTTTAAACTTAGAATTGGAAATGCAATCAGATATGCTACTAGTCGATTTTCACACTGCTATTAAGAAATACCTGAGACTGGATAATGTGTAAAGAAAAGAGGTTGAATTCACTCACAGTTCTACATGGCTGGGGAGGCCTCAGGAAACTTACAGTCATGGTGAAAGGGGGCGCAGCTCTGTCTTAGCTGACAGTAGGTGAGAGAGAGAGAGACAGTAAGTATGCATATGAGGTAAACACTGTAAAACCATCAGATCTTGTCAGAACTCACTATCACGAGAACAGCATGAGGGAAACCACACCCGTGATCCAATCACCTCCCACCAGGTCCCACCCTGGACTCGTGGGGATTATGGGGACTACAATTCGAAATGAGAATGGTGGGGCAGGGGGAACACAGAGCCAAACCATGTCAGATACAAACTACTGACATACATATTTTGCCTCCTCTCTCTTTTTTTTTTTTTTTTTTTGAGACCGAGTCTTGTTCTGTCTCCCAAGCTGAGTGCAGTGGCACCATCTCAGCTAACTGCAACCTCTGCCTCCCTGGTTCAAGTGATTCTCGTAGCTGGGATTACAGGCGCCCACCACCACACTTGTCTAACGTTTGTACTTTTAGTAGAGAGAGGGTTTTGCCGTGTTGGCCACGCTGGTCTCCAACTTCTGACCTCAGGTGACCTCAAACTGTTCTCGACTCCACCTCATTCTCCCAAATTCTGGGAATACAGGCATGAACCACCATGCCTGGCCTTGTCTGCTCTCTTCTATGAAGCTTTTTCATCAATCCAAATGACAAATTATAGTTATAAAATATACTTAGCAGTGGGGCAGAGTGGCTCACACCTGTAATCCCAGCACTTTCGGAGCTGAGGCAGGCGGATCATGAGGACAGGCGTTCAAGACCAGCTCGTCTTGAACACGGTGAAACCCCGTCTCTACTAAAGATACAAAAAATTAGCCGGGTGTGGTGGTGCACACCTGTAATCCCAGCTACTCAGGAGACTGAGGCAGGAGAATCACTGAACCCAGGAGGCAGAGCTTGCAGTGAGTCGAGATCGCGCCACTGCACTCCAGCCTGGGCGACAGGGTGAGACTCTGTCTCAAAAAAAAAAAAAAAAAAAAGAAAGAAAGAAAACAATAATACAACAGTTATAAAGCTGAATACGCACTTACCATGGGTTTGGCAATTTCACTCCTAGGTATTTGGCCAAGTGAACTGAAAATTTGTGTTCATACAATAAAACCTGTGTGTGAATGTTTATAGCAACTTTATTTATGATTGCCCAAACACAGAAAACACCAAATGTCCCTCAACTGAGTTATGGATAAACAAACAATGAAACACTACACTTTGATAAAATGAAAAAAAATGACAAATACGATAACAGACAAATCTCAGATACGTTATGGTAAGTGAAAGAAGCCAGGCTTAAAAGGCTGTATACTGTATGATTCCATGTATATGACATTTTGAAAAGGCGAAACTATAGTGACAAAGAACAGATCACTGGTTGTCAGGGGTTGTGTGGGGATAGGGCTGACTATGAAGGAATAGCATGAGGGAATTTTGTGGGGAGGGGAGTTGGAGCTGTTCTGCATTTTGATCGTGGTGATATTTACACAGCTATGCATTGGTCAAAATTCATAGAATTGTACACCCAAAAAGTGAATTTTACTGTATGTAAATTAGAAAATAAATAAAAGTGGAGGCATAAAGTATTCTATTGCTGGAGAGGAAGAGGGAGAGGTAACTGCGCCATGGGAGATAAGTCTGGATAAATTGCTTGTAGGTTTGTAAAAGTCTCTGAAGCCAAGGTTAAGAAACTAGACATACCTCTAAGCCAAAGCATTTGAAGATCGGAATGTCAAAATGAAAATAATTGTTAGGTGACTTGACTGTTGACAATGTGCACCACAGAGCCCTAGCGTGGCAGGCAGGGAAACCAATTAAGAGGTGACAATGGCTCCCTAAGGGTAAATACCTTATATCTGAAAAGGAATCTATCCATTGAAAATTCTTTCAGTTTCTTTCGTTTACTACATCTTTTTTTTTTTAAACGGAGTCTTGCTCTGTAGCCAGGCTGTAGTGCAGTGGTGCGATCTTAGCTCACTGCAATCTCTACCTCCGCCTCCTGGGTTCAAGTGATTCCCATGCCTCAGCCTCTGGAGTAGCTGGGACTACAGGCCCACGCCACCATGCCCGGCTAATTTTTTGTATTTTAGTAGAGACAGGGTTTCACCATGTTAGCCAGGATGGTCTCCATCTCCTGACTTCGTGATCTGTCTGCCTCAGTCTCCCAAAGTGCTAGGATCAGAGGCGTAAGCCACCATGCCCTGCTTCGTTTACTCCATCTTAATAAATCTTCATAAGAACCAGTGAGGTTGGAATTCTTACCTGCAATTAATAATGCAAAAATTGAAGCTCAGAAAGGCTAAGCGATTTGCTTAAGTTCCCACTACATAACTGTGATTCTGAGACTTGTAGCTTAGTTGTTTCCTTCTTTTAGTCCTTTTTATTCTCTCTCATGTCATTCTATTCACTTCCTTCCTAGCATTTATCACAATCTGTAGGTTGTCTGTTAATCCTTTTCTTTCGTATGGTCTGTATGTCCCATTTGACTTCAGGGAAGGAACCCTGTCCCCGCAGCAGCTCTCTGTTGTATCCTCAGAGCATCTCAGCAGTGCTTTTGTTACATAATAGTGCTCAAGAAATATTCATTGAGTGAAGAACTAAGTGAGAAAGCAAAGATAAAACATTATTATAATTGACATTCCTTTTTTTCTTTTTATCTTATTTTATTTTTATTTTATTAGAGACAGAGTCTCACTTTGTCATCCAGGCTGGAGTGCAATGGTGCAATCTCAGCTCACTACAATGTCCACCCCCCAGGTTCAAGTGATTCTCCTGCCTCAGCTTCCGTAGGTGGGATTATAGGCTCCCGCCACCATGCCCAGCTCATTTTTGTATTTTTAGTAGAGATGGGGTTTCACCATGTTGGCCAGGCTGGTTTCCAACTCCTGGTCTCAAGTGATCTGCCCACCTGGACCTCCCAAAGTGTTGGGATTATAGGCATAAGCCACTGTGCCTGGCCCTTTTTCTTCCCTCTAGAATGTCAGTTACATAGAAGAGGCATATTCTTTTTAATGTGTATTCTATCTGCAGTGATGGCGACAGATGTTCCTTGCTCTGTTTTTCCTCTCAGCAGCTTTCAAACCTCATCTACAGATCTTTTTTTTTTTTTTTTTTTTAAGTCTGTTTTTATCAAAGCAATACAAGTGAAATAACATCTTCATTTATAACACTAAAAAGCAGCCTCCAGCCCTAATCACTGTTACTCTTCAGTCCCCATCACCATCTGACAGTTGAACTCTACTCAACACTGGTGTTTACCCTTCTACCATGAAGCATGCTCACAATACTCTTTCTTGATTTTTCAATATTGGAAATTATCTGCTGACTTCCTACTATGGAAGAAGAGGACTTAGCTGCCTCACATTACTTCCACTCAGTTTCTTTTATCCTTGTTCTATAATATTATAGAAACTACAATATTATAATTTTTGATTTAGTCAATTTTGGTGCTTAAAGATAATTAGGCAATAAATTTTAAGACTAACCTACATGAAATACTATGATTACATTTATAAATATAAAGTTTCTGTTTTTAAAATAAATTTTCCTTTTATTTTCCATTTGTTTCCTTTCTTATATGCCTACCCATAAGTCATCTACAAATTTGGTCAGAATGGGAATACATCTCTCCATATGATGAAATACATCAGAAATTCTATTGACCCCACTGTTTTTTTTTTCTTGGAGACATCAGTTCCAGAGATATCCATTCTCTTGCTTCAGTCTACACTGGCTGCCTTTTAGGCCTGTGATACAACTGTTATCTAGAAATTTCTTTTGATATCATCCTGGATATTCCTCTTTCCTCTCTCCAATGTGGATTCCATGTCTTCATCTTCTTCCCGGACCAAGTTGAGGGTCGGACTGCTATTTCTCGTCGCCCAATAATGACATGCAGATGAACTGGGGAGGAAGAGAGTTTTTATTTCTGTAATCGGTTAAAGGGAGAAGGCCTGGAAGTTATTGCCAGACCAACTCCAAATTACAAAGTTTTCCTGAGCTTATATACCTTCTAAGCTATATGTCTATGTGTAACTGTGCATTCATCTAAAGATATCAGTGATTCACTTCTTTTAATCTATAACTAAGGTCTGAGTCCTGAAGACTTTTCTCTGGAGCCTCAGTAAATTTTCTTAATGTAAATGGGTCCAGGTACTGGGGTGACTACCCCTATCTTGTCTCCTGCTAAATCATGGAGGTTTGGGGAGTTCCTTCAGACCTCCAATAAACTTGTTTGTGGAAGCCTGGGGAGTTTCTTCAGATCTCCAATAAAACCTAACTAATCCTAAATGGATCTTGTTAAGAATTTTGTTATTTTTGTCATATTTTAAGGCCCAGGAAAGGCCTAGGCAAACTCTTGGTGGACTTTTGTTCTATTTCAGCCTTTGTATAAGGGCACTGGCTTTTAATATTTAACTTAACCACGTAGTCAGTACTAAAACAGTTGTTATGGAGGCCTACGCTAGTGAGACCTGGCCTGCCACAATCTCTCTCATTTTAAGCCCTCTTTTTGGTGGAAAACACCCTTAAGTATCTTCATGAGAAAAGATTTCATAGAAAGAAAACTTTTTGAGATCTTGCATGTCTGAAAATACTTTTATTCTACTCTTAGACTTCATTGGTTGGTTTTATTGGGAATCCTAGATTGTAAATCATCTCTCCTTGGAATTTAGGATATTGCTCCATTTTCTTCTAGTTTTCAGTATCATTGTTAAGAGGTCCAATGCCTTTCTCTGTTCTCATGTCTGCTGTTTTGTCTGCATTCTGTTATTTTATCTGAAGCATTTAGGGAATTTAAAAAATCTCAGTTGTTCTGACATTTTAGGATTAAGTGCTTTTGTGTGAGTCTTTTTCATTATTTTGCAAGCCACTCGTCAGATCCTTTTCAATCTGGAAACTCAGGTCCTTCAGTACTGGGGAAATGTCTTTCTTTGATAATTTTGCCCCCTCCCCCATCTCCTTTTTTCTTTCTGTAGATTAGATGTTTGCTCTCCTGAATTGATCCTATATTTTTTTCTCATATTTTTCAACTGCTTGTCTTCTTGTTTTTCTTTTGAGACTTCTCGTTTTCATTTTATCATATGGTATTGAATTTAAATTTTTTTTGAACTTTTCAAAGTTCGTTTCTCTCTCTGAATTTTTCTTTAGAAAAACAGCATCCTGTTGTTACTTCTTTAAGGATTGGCAGACCTTATTTTTGATGTGACTGGGCAGGGAATCTGTCCATTTTGGAAAATCCCCCCTTACCCTCAGTACTCACTAGTTATAAAAATACTTTTCCTCAGGCAAGTCAATTTCCCTAAAAGGAATCCTCTAAGATCTCTGAGGGACAGGAACCTGAATACAGTCATTATGGGAGCTTAGAGGAGAAGTCTCATAGTTTAGTATGTAGACTTTCACGTATTCCCTTTACCCCAGTGTGCAGAAGGCACTTTTCTCCTAGGTAATATTCAGCTGTCTCTGTATCTTCAAGATCAGAACTTCTCTAATGACTCCAAGGAGTAAACCTTGTTGTCTCTGGATTGTGATAGAGTAGTGTGTTACCTAGCTGCTTGGTGGGGGAAGTAGGGTATCCCTACTCCTTTTATAGACTTGCAAGCAATCTTGTTGTTTACAGCCTCTTTTCTCAACCATGCCCCCTCAGAGATCCCTAGGCCTGGACCTAGGCACTTTAGGAGGCCGAGAGAGGTGGATCACTTGAGGTCAGGAGTTCAAAACTAGCCTGGCCAACTTGGTGAAACCCCGTTTCTAATAAAAATACAAAAATTAGCTGAGTGTGGTGGCACATGCCTGTAATCTCAGCTGCTCAGGAGGCTGAGTCACCTGGACCTGTGTTTATGCTGTATCAAGGATTTTCAGGACAGAGCAGAGATAAATGCCTGAGTTCAACACACCATGTTGAACAATTCACTGGTCTCATGCCAAACATACAGACTTTTTTGCCTTTCCAAGTGAGAATCTTTGGGAGTTAATCAGGGAGTCTATTTTTGAAAATATCCTCAGGTGATTCTGATAACATCACACATATAAATTCATTATTACAGCACTGTCACACAGGCATACACATTTTATAGTTAACTCTGAAGCCACAATGAAACAGGGATAAGGGGATGAGGAAAAGGACAGGTCAATTCTGAGAAAAGGCCGGGCATGGTGGCTCATGCCTATAATCCCAGAACTTTGGGAGGCCAAGAGAGATGGATCACTTGAGGTCAGGAGTTTGAAACCAGCCTGGCCAACTTGGTGAAACTCCGTTTCTAATAAAAATACAAAAATTAGCTGAGCGTGGTGGCACACGCCTATAATCCCAGCTGCTCAGGAGACTGAGGCAGGAGAATAGCCTGAACCTGGAAGGCGGAGTTTGCAGTGAACTGAGATCACACCACTGCACTCCAACCTGGGCAACAGTGAGACTCTGTGTTAAAAAAGAAATTACAAAAAAAAAAAAAAAATCTGAGAAAAGGATGGCTTAAAAAGGGACAGGCCTTTAGTGATCCAGGGGCATTTTGGAGAGGGCATGTCTTGATTATGAATGTTGGTGGATTTCTTAATGGCGAGCAGGTCAGGGAAACAGGAGAACCGATATTAATTAGAGTACTAGGATGGCCACCCGCTGGCTAGGAAGGATGGTTGGCAGATAGTGTTAATACATTTGACATCTAGTTTGAAGACAGAATAGATGTTTTCTTACTTCAATTCTACTTCATCTTCTTTTCTTCCCTCCCCCCCCGACTACCCTGCTATTTTCCTGACACAGATTCAAAAAATAAAGGAAACTATTAAGCCATTTTGAAAATTTGAAATTTGGAAAGCCAAGAGTCCTAAAGAAAATTTCACACAAATGTGACCTTGAGGAACAGTATTCATTCAAGAGAACAATTTTCAAAAAAAAAAAAAAAATTATATCTACTGAAAACGAACACAGCAGCATGTATAGAATAAGGATAGATATGGTTTCCATATTGCATACCTCACCATGAGCTCTATTTTAGGAGCAGTATGTGTGTATGGTTAGTTATGAATTGTGGATAGGTATGAATTGTGGATTAGAAAGCAGAGGGTCACAAAGGAGTTGCCAAAGGAGTTGGCAGAAAAGAGACACAGATGAAGAAAAAGAGGGAGGGGTAAGGATGGGAACTACTGAACTAAGATGGCACACAACCAAGATTCCTCTTGCAGTCCATACTTTTAAACAGGAAAAAAGGGAGGTGGAGAGATGGGGTGGGGCATGGATGGTGCTAATCAGAAAAAGTAAAAAGCTTTTCAATCATTTTTTATTACCAACCTAGGTTTGATGTCCACATTATTATTTTCTTTTCTTTCTTTTCTTTTCTTTTTTTTTTTTTTGAGGCGGAGTCTCGCTCTGTCGCCCAGGCTGGAGTGCAGTGGCCAGATCTCAGCTCACTGCAAGCTCCACCTCCCGGGTTTATGCCATTCTCCTGCCTCAGCCTCCGGAGTAGCTGGGACTACAGGCGCCCGCCACCGCGCCCGGCTAGTTTTTTGGTTTTTTTTTTTTTTAAGTAGAGATGGGGTTTCACCGTGGTCTCGATCTCCTGACCTTGTGATCCGCCCGCCTCGGCCTCCCAAAGTGCTGGGATTACAGGCTTGAGCCACCGCGCCCGGCCCCACATTATTATGTTCATTTGTCCAGTAAGTAATGCTATTGGAACAAAGTTTGGTATTTGAGAACATGGAATATATACTAAGGTGACACAAAGTGTTTATTAAATGTGTTGCAATGCAATGTGATTATTCCAACAGAGGGAAAAACGTGAAACTGGATTTGCTATATATTTTTGTTTGCTTCAAAAATGCAGCATAGATTTTTGTCACATTCATTTACTTCAAGTACATTCTCTCACAACTGCATTTCCTAGCACAATGACTGGCATATGGTAGACAACTTTTAAGGTTTTGGAATGAATCGGTAAGAACTCAGAGAACAATTGTAGATATGGAAAGATTCTTACTGTTTTTCTAGATTTGAGTTCCTTAAAAACACAAACACACACATGTTGTGTATCTAACAGCTCTATTTCTACCATACCTTTATTGAAAGCTACTTTCTGCAATTATGTAATAACTTATTCACCATCCACATCTTTCTACATTTTGATTCCCTTTGTATAGAGATGGAGAAAATCCTAAGGCTCTTGGGAAAGGTATTCAGTCATGAAGCAATCTCCAAAGTTGTATTTTGGCATTACCTAACTAATGCACAAATTTTCATTCATTTCATTCTTATTGATATTACGTATACTATAACATTTAATGTTCACAGAAAAGTAACTTCTATTTTAAGAAGTTTACTCACAGAACCATAGTTTGTGCATTTAACAGTCACTATGAAATATATATCAAACATTAACCATCATTTTAGAGAACAATTTAAAAACTCTGAAGTAATTACTTTCCTTAACTTTGTCATCCCAACATTCTGGGTATAGGCATTGTTGGAAAAATATACAAACCAAAATCTCCCAACCCAGAAATCCTCTCCACAAACGTTAGTAGACAAAACCCTTTTATTATTGAATAAGCATTAAACCAGACTGTGATGCACATCACAGGCAACTTGCTAAGAGATTGCAAAGACAGAAATCTCGCCCTTTTATATAGCCAAGTATATACAACCCATTACATACACGTTTTCAAGATGAACAGTAACTAGTCCTCAAGTAAGAGGACCTGACATTTGTGTCAGATATAATTCATCTTTACTTAGTAGTTGGGGTGACCATCTGTGTTAGTTAATTGGTTTTATCCAGAGGAAAAACAAACTTCTCCTGTCTTTATGAAGGAAGGTAATTTTGCAACATGGAGCAAGTTGCTCACCGAAGTTAGGCTCCAACGCTCTCACGGAAACTGGGAGATAGGGAGGGATGCTACTCCCTTGATATGTGCAGCATTTAAAAAAAAAAAAAAAAGAAAAAGAAAAAGAGAAAGAAAGAAAAAAAAGGAAGTAAAGAAAAAAAGCTTCCAGGTTCCAGAGACATTCCTGATCCTAAAGTTGACAAGACCTATCTAGTCCTCAAATGGATTTATACACATTTCAAAGAGTTGAGAAAGTACTTAACAATTAAGAAAGTACTTTAGTTTTCTAAGACAAATGCTCGGAGAAAAAGGGACAGGAAATCTCATCCCCTATTTTCAACAGGGAGAATTAAACCTCTTATTTAAAATTTTTATGTTGGTTTTTGTTTCTTTAGCTTTAAAACAGTAGACTTAAAAAAAAGTCCAACTAAAGATTTATGTTTTCCTATGTGTAGGGCTGTTCTCTGTGGTTAAATAAATAACCCTGCTTAGAGAAAATATTCACCACTCTTCTTTGGCTCCTACATAACTCAGTTTTTGAGAGGGAGGGGAAATACGGCATTGACGCTATGTGGTTTAACCAATGCAAAAGATACACCGCCTTAAAAAGCCTACTACAGGAACATGGGAGGGTCACACCCTGAATAATGACGAATACCTATCCTACTGTTACTGATCACCTAGTAATAATCTTGTAGTTCACATTACTCATTTTTCACCAAATTCTTTTGGTGAAGGACGCTTCAGAAACGGCCATTACTGAAGAGCAGACCCATCTGGGTTCTCCACGCATTCTAGACTCCCGAAGAGGTAAGAATTTATTATAGGGGGCTACTCCCAGGACCTGCTGTATGCTTTTAAACATCCATTACAATTCCAGCATTGAGTTTCTAACATTTGTAGGCAGGCTCAGGCACTGGGAGTACAGGATTGAAAGACAGTTCCTGCCCTTAAGGGACTCAGAGTAAACTGGAGTTGCTGAAAACCATTCTAAAGCAATCCACGTTAATAACAGATGCAAGTAAAATGTGGGAACGTACAGGAAAAAGTGACCAATTCTGAGGCTGAAAAGTGCCTATTTTAGGGGTGGGGGCCTCGCGGCCCTAAAGCGGCTTCCCTTCCTGGAGATTTCAGCTCCGCGGACCGTCCAGCGCCTTGCGGGCACACTTAACATTTTAATCACGCCTCCGCCCCCACTCTCCGAATTCCTTTCCGGCTGCCGACCCGCCGAGTAGTCCCTTCCAGGCGGCCTCAGCTTATCATCCCCGATCCGGCCACTTCCCGGCCACGGCCAGGCGAGCCTCCCAAAGTTTCCTGTGACGCCGTCGTCCGCCTCCGGCCCCATCTCACCCCGGCAGCCCAGGACGCCGGCTAGGGAGGAGCAGGTTACCGAGGCGGGGAGAGCGGCACAAACGCGCACACTTCGGGACTCCACCCGGGCTGGTGAGCGAGCCCAGAAGGCGGCGGCTGCAGCTCCACGCCTCCACTCCCAGGGCCCGCAGCCCGGGCTAAGCGTGCGCCCACCCAGCCTAGGGCCCAAGTCCTACCCCTTCGGGGCCCGGGCCAATCGGCCGCTCCCCGCCTCCTGGGAGGTAGTGGAGGAGGGGACTGAGGGCCGGGCGGCTGCGCCCGCCTTCCGCTCTTGCCCATTGGCTGAGGCCTCGAGGGTGCCCGGAGACCGGAGTGCAGCGGGATTGGTTGCAGAGGTTCGTGACAGTGGCTCCTATTGGCTGTGGCAGCCCCCGTGACGCGGGGTGGTGACTGGCTCCGGAGTCCGAGGGGCTCCGGCTTGTCAGGTTCTAGGTAGGTGCGTTTCGCGCCGCCGGCGGTAGGCGCTGTTGCCCGGGGCAACGCGGGGGAAGGGGGTAAGAGGAGGGAAGGCAAGCCTAGAGCGGGGGCAACAATCCCTGCCAGCAGAGGGGCGCCCGGGATTCGGCCCGGGAGTTGGGGCCGGTGCTGAGGCTTTTCCTCCGCCCTCAGCCAGCGCCCCCGCCAACCCCCGTCCCTGGCTGCAGGGTCATCCGCCCATCCTCCAGCCTGCAGCGCAGCATTCCTGGTTGGGGCTTGGGCCGGGCTACACACCCAGCCCCACGAGGCCCGCCCCTCCCACCACCATCCCGGGACCCGAAGGCTGAGGGGGCGGGTGCCCGCGCGAACGGGCTGTGGCGGGCGCAGTGGCTCCGCCCCTTCGCGGGGTCTGGGGGCTGCTAGGCGTGAGGCGGGGTTGGGGGGGACTGTGGGCACCGCCCAATCTTGCCTGTACCCGCACCCCTTTTCTCGGCGGCACTCATCTCCTGGGCGCCGCCCTCCCGCTGGGGTGGCACCCTCAACCCCTGGTGTTCCCCAATCCTCTCCTGCCTCTGGAGCCCCGCAGTCTCCCTTGACCCGCTGGGTCCTCCCCAGCTCTCCGCCTGTCACTTTCTCCCGCTTTTATCCCCTACCTCATCTTTCTCCTCCCGTCTTGGCCAGAGGCGTCCTCCAAGAGTCTACTCAAGAGATCTTAAATGTGAAGCTAGTGTTGTTGGTAATTTCTGCTCTGTGGTCTCTTTGCCGGTTAGAACTGGGGAGATGTTTGGAGGCACCTTCAGGGGTCATCTTTCTGCCTTACAGTTTCCCTTAGGATCGACTTTGTGAATACGCTCATTGGGTTGCGTTGGTAGGGGCAGGGTACTTCTTGCATAAATTGAGGACTTTACTGTGAGGTGGGCACTTTGTACGTTTGTGATTTTGCCATCCACTGTAGTGCATTCCAAAATCTAATAATTTGTTAAGGCTGGTAGCCTTACATTTTTCCTTCGCCTTATGGTTAAAAAAAGAGAAACTTTTTAACCTTTTTAATTCAGGAGTTGCGTATATTAATGGTGGTCTCACTATCACTTTGACGTAAACTGCTGTAAAGGTGTACTGCCGTTTTCCTTTTATCCAGATATTTTAAGATAATAAATTTCTCAGATGAAGTCACCATATATAGAAGTGTAATGGAAAAATAATTAAGAGAATAGATCAAAACTATTTTAGTGATTAAAGATTAGAAAATACTTTTCAATTCATACGTGGAATGAGAATAGGATTAAAAAAAACTATTGCAAAATCTATAGTGCAGTATTTGTAGTCCTGGTATATGTACCTATGTTGCCTTTAAGAAGACATTTGTGAATAGCTGCAGGTTTGTCAGGAAGGCAGAGTGTATCTTTTTGTAGTCCAGGAAAGCTTTTCTGCTGGTACTTTTGAGCCAAGAGAATTATGCTTCCAAAGATGCTGGTAATATATTAAGAGAGTACATAGGCATACTTCTGTTTTCATCTTTGAAAGACCTTTGGTGAAGATCTGTTTCTCTTCTGCATTGATTGTTGATAGCATTAAATATACATCTAAAACTATATAGTGTCAAGTTGATGCAGCTTCTGCACTACTGCAAAGGTTGATGTCTTTAGTTCAGAAGAAAGAATTCAGGCTTTGGTAGACAAATCACTTACATTTCATCTTCAATGTAGATGTTACTGTAACTCTGGACTGTGAACATTTCAAATTTGCCAGTTTTTTCTCACCTATTTTACTATGAAAAATTTCAAACAATGCAGAAGAGTCGAGTTGAACCCACCACCTATATATTTAGCAATAGCGATTTCAAGGCTACTGTTACACAGTAAACATTAAGGAGTAGAGGAACTGAAATGATCAAGCTTAAAAAGCAGCATCTGTGGGCGGGCGCGGTGGCTCACGCCTGTAATCCCAGCACTTTGGGAGGCCAAGGTGGGCGGATCACTTGAGGTCGGGAGTTGGAGACCAGTCTGACCAAAATGGAGAAACCCGGTCTCTAATAAAAAATACAAAATTAGCCAGGCGTGGTGGCGCATGGCTGTAATCCCAGCTACTCTGGAGGCTGAGGCAGGAGAATTGCTTGAAACTGGGAGGTGGAGGTTGCCGTGAGTGGAGATCGCACCATTGCACTCCAGCCTAGGCAACAAGAGCGAAACTCCGTCTCAAAAAAACAAACGAACAAAAAACCACAAAAAGCCCAGCATATGTATATACATGTGTATGTAGTATATAGTATATGTGTATATACACACCACCAAATTATAAGGTGCTTATATTTGTTTGTAAGTAGGGATTGTATTACTAAAACTATACTAACTTAATTACGTAAGACTATTCAAAGCGATCTTGTGAGTGAGGTAGGAAGTCATCATCTTTGTAATTAAGGCCCAAATGAGTAAACTGCATTTTGGTAATCAGACAAAAGGAAATCTGATGAACTTGTTATACAAATAAAAGTTTTGCTTCAAAATTGGACTCCTGTGTAAACAGATTATAGTTTTGTACTTGATTTATAAATAAACATCTTTTGGAGGGAAGTCTAAGGGACTATCAGTTATGTAAAATTTGGTAACAAACTTGATAAATTGGGTCAATCTTATGTCTGTTCATTTGGAATAAGAATGTATTTTTGTAATGGAAAAAGCTTACAAATGTGAATTTGTTTTAGTAGAACTGCTTCATGGAGACTGAAGTAATTAGATTTAAGTCAGTATTTCAATAGGACTCAACTATCTTGGGTGTTGTCTCATGGTTCTGAGGAATATTTTGATACAAAACTTCAATTTATAGTAAAGGAATAAGTGGAAATGGGTATAAATTCACACATTTGTATATCTGTGATTTTTCTATACCTGGGAAATTCCTGCACCCCTCTTTAAGTATTTGAATCTTGCTTTTTAGTTTTTGCATTCCCTAAATCTGTTTTTCATACTTCCTTCATTCATATAGTAATTTCTTAAATATTAAGGGCTATGTCTCAGAATTTATAGATCTCTGGATTGCTTTATTACTGTTTTTCCAGATTTCATTTCTCTTTGTTATGCTTATGTATGGTTAACCTATCATGCTATTGATAGACTAAAGAAAACAATTAGGTCACAGTTTTAGAACTTTAGTTGTAGATTCAGTAAATTCAGAAACAATTGGATTTTTTATAATCAAGGCTCCAATTTTCCCTTCCCTCCCTACCTCCTTCCCTTTTTTACTCCTTTTCTTTCCTATTTTTATTTGATTATAAATGTTAAATGCCTTACAATCAATTCAGAAAAGTATAGAGAAGAAAATGAAGTCACCCATCATTCTACCATAGTTAATGATTTGGAAACTAACAGAAACTTAGATTTCTTCTGTAACACTCTACCAATTATTGAGACTTTATGGTTTTCATTTCAGTGTATCTGCATTCACATCAAAATTTGTAAGAGTTCTTGAACTTCAGGCTGTTACCTTAAATTAGAAGAGGGCTCCTAGATCTGGGGGAAAAAAATGGAAAAGAATAGAGGACAGATTAGAGTCAGAACAAAGGAATTAGACCCAAGCAGTTACTTTTTCTTATTCTATAAAGGACAGATTAGAGTCAGAACAAAGGAATTAGACCCAAGCAGTTACTTTTTCTTATTCTATAAGTATAAACATTTTAGTTTACCATATAAAACTGCTGTATGGCTGACAAAATAGGGGGCCATATTTTTTCTGTGGAATTCAAAATATCTAGGTAAAACAAAGTTTTCTTGGTTCTTTTCAATAAATATTTCAGATTTCTCCATTTTTGGAGGATATTACATAATTCAGCTTTAAAAAATTTAATGTCATGCATGATTTGTAATTATTTTTAAAATATTCATATCAGACAATTACTAATTTTTAGTCTCTTCATCACCACCACTCATTATAAACTTGATATTGTCACTTTTTTTAGTGGGTATTAAAAGACTGGACATTTTATGTAGGTGTTCCTTGCTGGGTTGCAAAGTGTGGTGAAAAGAAGAGCCATTTATTTTAGAGTCAGATAATCTGGGAAAAGAAGAGCCATTTATTTTAGAGTCAGATAATCTCTTCTGTGGGATCTTGGACAAGTTATTTTATCTCTTTAAGTTGTAATTTTCTCATCTATTCAATAGGGATAGTAAAATTGCTGCACTAGCTTTTTACATAGAAGAAATGAGACAACGTAGGTAAGATTTAGGAAGTATTCAACTGACTTTAGGAAGTATTCAACTTCTGTATTCAGTTCTTTACATGATAACATTGATTTTATCTCTTCTTGTATTGTGTTTATTATACCATCCACAAAGTCCTTGTTTCAGACATAAGAAATTAAAATATAATGTACATTACATTAAATTTACTTAAGTTGAATGACATTGGCATTTATACAAATAAAACAAATAATTAGAAATATCTCAGATTAGCTGTTCTTTTTGTAAATCTTAGATTATTGTATCTCAGTAGAGATAATTATAAATTTACTTTAAATGATTTTTAACCCCAAAATATCTCCAGTTTGTCTGGATTCCTGATTTATTTTTCTTTTTCCCTAGATGATCATGTGTTTTTGAATGGTTGCACTAAATTCCTTTCATTTAAACCACAGGTATTAGCTACACGTTACTGTCTTAAATCTCTTAAGTACTGCCCCTGCAAACACATTTTCTCAATCTGTTTAAAAATTAAACTTTGTTTTTAAATTTAATAATACTCTTATTTGTATATTAGTTGTATCTTTTCCACCTCCTACTGAAACATACGATTATTTTTTGAGGAGCAGTATTTTACAGATATCCTATTTTAGATTGTGTGTTCTCTAAATATAGGGTTCCGATTCTTAAAGAACATACAGTTTAAATGGGCAGACCAGCCTATAGTTATTCTGTGTAGAGAAGCAAGCACTGAACTGAGTTAGGAGTTGAACTAGAGTCCATATGGTCTCATCCAGCAGTAAAACAGATTTTTGTGATTCAGGTCAGTGTTTCTCGTATTTTTTCCCATCCAGGTACAAGATATTTACATGTGTGACATATTCCACTGTGCAGTTTTCTAGCATGCGAGCTCTAATTCAGTCTCTCTCCTATTCAAGAAAACATATTAGTATGCAGATGATTGAGAGTGACATCATTATGGGTATAAACTTGAATCTACTCTGATTTATTGGAGATAGTGAGTCATTAAAAAATGTGGGCTGGGTGCAGTGGCTCATGCCTGTAATCACAGTACTTTAGGAGGCTGAAACAAGAGGATCACTTGAGCCTAGAAGTTTGAGAACAGCCTAGGTAATATAACGAGACGCCACTCTACAAAAAAAAAAAAAATTAGCCAGATATGATGGCATGTGCTTGTACTACTGCTAAGGAGGCTAAGGCAGGAGGATTCCTCGAGCCCAGGAGTTCAAGACTGCATTGAGCTATGATTGTAGCACTGTGCTTTGGCCTGGGCAGCAGAGTGATTCCCTGTCTCAAAAAAAAAAAAAAAAAAAAAAGGTGTCTAAGTATTGGTAGTAACAAATACTGAAGACATACCTTACAATTCTATAGTTGGGACCCAAGTTATTTCTACATTTTCCTGAAGTGAATGCCCCACTAGTTTTTCTTATCATTCTTATAATGCTACAGATGACAATATTGTTACACTAATTTTATGTAATTAATAAGAGTCCTAAATTTAAAAGTTAGAATAACTTAATGAATATTTAAAAATATTTGGGTAACAGTACCTTAGTCTTTATTGTGACTGAAATAACACTAATTGTAGAAAACTGGAAATTAGTTTTCTAGTATAAATCATTTTACTTGCAAAAAGGCTATATCTATATTGGGACTCATGGTTTTAGGAAAAGTGGAAACAGTACTAGAATTTTTATTTTCTAGGCACTTAGAATATAAAAATGCTCTTTACATTGGCTCAGTCAGAAAAGTATCTTTGCATTACTATGAATAGAGCTTACTTTTAAATCAGTCATCCTATGTGGAAGTACCACATATAATATACAGTTCTAAGTGAAGACTTAGAAAAACTATGTTCAGTAGACCTTTGATATTTGCAAGTGGTATTTCTTGAAACCTTTGTGAATCTAGGATACAGCCACCTCCGTAAAATGTAGTCAAATTTAGTGGAAAAGTTTAAGTGATGCCTTCAGACTCATACAATCTAGTAAGTAGGACTCGAGTCTTTAAAGCTATTAATTTTTTTGCTTCTAAAATGAAGACCAGACAACTTTGCATTACATTATTTGTTTACAGGCAAGTTTCTTCTTCTTGCCCCTTGTGTCCTATAGTTTGCGGAATAGAAGAGCATTTCTGGCTTAATCACAAAGCTTCCTGCATTGTCACAAGGTTTGGTCCTTGGTCGCTCTAAGGCTTTTCTGTATGCTGCTGTTTCTTGGATGTTTTCTCCCTGGAGTTGAACACTTCTGTAGCGTGTGTCCTTTCTACTCTCTGAATGTCTTCAGCTTGGGAGAATTTCCCAAGCTTCTGTGGATTGATGGGGCTCTCTTGTTAATTTCACATTATACAAAGAAAAGTGCATTTGACTCTTCTAGCAGTGTTGAGGTTTTTTTTTGTTGTTGTTTTTTGAGACAGAGTTTCACTCTTGTTGCCCAGGCTGGAGTGCAATGGCGCAATCTCAGCTCACCGCAACCTCCACCTCCTGGGTTCAAGCGATTCTCCTGCCTCAGCCTCCCGAGTGGCTGGGATTACGGGCATGCGCCACCATGCCTGGCTCATTTTTTTGTATTTAATAGAGATGGGGTTTCACCATGTTAGTCATGCTTGTCACGAGCTCCTGACCTCAGGTAATCCACCCGCTTCGGCCTCCCAAAGTGCTGGGATTACGGGCATGAGCCACAGTGGCTGACTGCAGTGTTCAGTTTTGATAACAGATGTGTCAGTAACCACCCTAATAGCTATACCACATCTTGTTTTATGAAAATATATGGCATCAGCTGGGAACTGTGGCTCACGCCTGTAATCCCAGCACTTTGGGAGGCTGAGGTGGGTGGATCATCTGAGGTCAGGAGTTTGAGACCAGCCTGGCCAACGCGGTGCAACCCTGTCTGTACTAAAAAAATACAAATATTAGCTGGGTGTGGTGGCGCGCACCTGTAATCCTAGCTATTTGGGAGGCTGAGGCGGGAGAATTGCTTGAACCCAGGAGGTGGAGGTTGCAGTGAGATGAGACCGTGCCATTGCACTCCATCCTGGGCAACAAGAGCGAGAAACTCCATCTCAAAAAAAAAAATAATAATAATAATAATAATAAATTTAAAAAAAGAAAATATACAGTGTCTTGACTTTCTCTTGAATTTTTTTTAGAATTACATGCTTTCTATGTACTTTCTTATATAGGTTAACCATTATTTAAATTTTCACTAAGGTTTTACAAACTTTGCTTTACTAGGAGCAAAGGAAACATTTTCAGGTATTACCTTTTTTCTTTGTTTCTGTATAGAAGTGTGTGATGGACTTTCTAATATGGAAAATCCAGTCACTATCACATTTGCCATCCATTCTGAATCTACTCCAAATTTATATATTTGGCTAATACCATTACTTTGTGATGCCTGTTTACTTTTTATATATTTAATAAATTTGCTATAGTGGAGTAATTAAGGGGAACTAAACAATGTTTCAGATAATTATTAATGATAAAAAATGGTGATAGGTAATTATCTAATTATAGGTCAATATAACTAATTAATATGATACTATATAATTATCTAGTTAATGATAGATCAGTATTTCAATTATAAGCATTTATGTTGGGGATGATGTATAAGAATTATGTAGATTTATATACAATAGAAACTTTTTACAAAGGAAGAAGCCAATTTCTTTCTCCTACACACACACATATTTTTTTGTTTTGTTTTTGCATAGTTCTTTTTTGTCCCCTCCTCAACATTTTAACCTCTCAGGTAGAGATAGTTTCTGTCACTATAAGTCTTGAGTCTTTTAGTAAATTATATGGCTTCAGATATAATGGTGGTGGCACCAACATTTCTTTAGTACCTGCTAAAAGTGCGATGCACTTTTGTACATTTCTTTTGAATTTATGAATTTGATGGCTTGCATGTTCTTTTTGTGATCTGGAACCAATTTTAGGTCATATCATTTATCCAAGGAGACCCAGTTATAAAATGATACTGGGATTTGAACTTGGGTGTTTCATACTTTAAACCTGAAATAAATGTGAATGGTAAAAGTCTAAATATAGTAAACTATTAATGGTCCTGGATTTAATAGAAGTTTCCGCTATTTGGGAGCGACTCTAAAGGTCTATGTTGAAATATTTGCAGTTTTGCTGAGATTACTTCCTCTTATTAGAAGCAAGACCCTAACATATTCATGCTCCTGGCTGTCTTGTGTCTATATTTTGCTTTGGCTTTGTTCTGTTTGAGATTGTCCTATACTGTAAATTATGTGAAGTTATAAAATGTTTCTTTGTAAAATAATTTCCTGAAAAAGAAAGCCAGCTGCTATAAGTGGAGAGAGAATAAAGAGGCCTGAGAAGGCGGTGGATCTTAGCTAGAAAACAGACATTTATGAATAAGTTTAACAATGGAATGTTGAATTTAGTGAGTCTTTGATCTTGATGCGAATCAATCCACCATGCCTTAGAGGTTAAAAAACGTTAATTTGTGAAACATTTTCATTGAGTGTTCCAGCTCTGTCAAAAATTCTCATGGTCTTTAGACAGACTTCTTGAAAATGTCAGGAATCTTACGTTTGTAAATCCTGTCCTCCATCCCTTCTGTCCTACCCTCAACAATAATGTTTGAAAGGAATTTGTTTATTAACAGCTACTACTTTCTAGAAGTTAATATAGTTCTGACAAATATCTTAAAATGTTAACATAAACAACAGTGTCCTTACTTCTGGGATAATAGGGGTTTGCTTTTGTGACTATTTCACAATTAATCATAACAATATAGTAGCTAGACTTTGGTGGTTGCCTGTTTTAAGTTTCTGATTTCTTTTCTGTATTTTGGAGCCTGGTTTACCCTGTGTCTGGAACTGGCATTCTAAAATCTGAATGTCTTAACTTGCTATTACATACAATAATATCATGGATGTTGAAAGAGGATGAAGATGGTGAACAGATAGGCATGCCCTTCAGTCTACATTATAAAAATAATGTAGAAATGTTCGATGCTAGACAAGAGGCAAGCTGTTGCAGGAATGGGTCAGAAAGCGGGAAGGCATGTGATTCTTCCATTTTCGATCTTTCTACAGATGTTACTAGAATGCTCACTCCATGTGAGGATTTAGCTTATAGCTACAGATAATTATAAAGCATAGAGAGGTTTTGGACTGTTTTCTTGAGAGGCAGTATGGTGTAGTGAAAAGAGCAAACCTACCTAGTGTTGAATCTGTGCTCCTAGTAATAGCTGTGTGAATTTAGACAAATAATTTAATTATAACTTTAGAATTTTTCAAGTTCAAACTAAGGAGGACAATACTAGAATTTTCACTATTCTTCAGTTGCATGAGGCCAAAACTCCACTCATACTTAAGGCACTGAAACTAGAACTATATTCTCTTTAGGTACAGATATACTCTCATGTGGGCCTTCTCCACGTGGAGCTCTGTGACATTTCTTTCACTTGGGTTCAGGAAGCCAAACATAAAGACTTCTGTTATCCTTAGTTCTAGCAAAAGTTCCAGGATTGTGTCTCGTTGAATGATTCCAATCATTTCCCCATCCCTGATCCCGTGGTTACAGAGATGATGTATGATGATAGGCTGTATCTGGATTAGATGCTAACTACTGGAACTAGAAACAGAAAGTGTGGTCAGCTATGTCTAAACCCTTTGGCCTGAGAATCACAATGGTTAGACTCACTGGAGAAAAGAGAAGATACTGTGACCTTGGAAAGAGGGAGTAGATGCTGGGTGAGCAAAACACATTTACTATAGTCCTCTAGTGTGCATACATGTCCTCCCTTGTATACATGCCCTTGAAAAAAATGCCCTCACCTATCGTGTAAATTTTTTGCTTATAACTTTCGATGCATTTACCACCTGTCCCTTAACAAAAGAAGACAACTAAAAGATTTAAGTACTGCATCTAGCTTTAAGACTAGGATCTCTGGATAATTTCTTTAGTTCTGTTTGAACAGACTGTCTCAGGGTCTAGCAACTTTTTGCAGTTGACCAGTATAATTAATTGTAATAAGGCCAGTATTCAGTGATAGAAGGAAAATAGCATGTGGACAGCAAAAACCGTTAATTGATATCCTACTTCATCACTCTTAAGTTCTGCCTGCTGTAAAGTCCTGAACATGGACATAATTCAGGCAAGTGCTTAACCACTTTATAACAAGGATGACCTTTCCCCCAGTTTCCAATACTTTGTTCTCATTTCTGTCTGAGACCTCATCAGAATGGCTTTTACTGTTCATATTTCTGCCAATATTCTGTTCATGGCAACACAGTCTTTTTCTAGCATTCATCTTCGGAACTGTTCTAGCTTCTACCCATTACCAAATTCCAGAGCTGCTTCCACATTTTTAGGTATTTGTTATAGCAACATGCCACTTCTCTGGTACCAATTTCTGTCTTAGTCCATTTTGTGCTTCTGTAACAGAATACCACAGACTGGGTAATTTAAAAATAATAGAAATTTATTCTCTCACAGTTCTGGAGGCTGGAAATTTCAAAATCAAGGTGTAGACATCTCATGAGGGCCTTCTTGCTGTGTCCTCACATGGCAGAAAGCTGAAGGGCAAGAGAGGGATGAACTGTGTGTCCTCACATAGCAGAAGAGAAGAGAAGAAAACACATTCCTGCAAGCTCTTTTTGTACCAGCATTAATCCATTCATTAGGACTCCACCATCATGGTTTAGGTTTAGGTTTGAGACCTAAACACCTTCCAAAGGCCACACCTTCCAATACTATAACACTGGGGAAGTTTTCAGTACGTGAATTATGGAGAGCACACATTCAAACTATAGCAACTGGAAGAGAGAAAAAGGGGAAACAGCCCACAGAGATAACTCGTCCATAATACAGGTATATTTCACTGGATAGATATGATAAGGATTTTTTGCCCTGGCAGTAGAATAAGATTTTTGCTTAGCCAATATGGCAGAATGGATGTTGCATTAGCAGTCACAAAAACAACATTACTGTTGTACGTCTCCATCAGAGCTTTTGGGTGACCAGGTGACCAGGTGCATTGTTGATGATCAATACTATTTTGAAAGCAATCTTTTATTCTTTTTTTCTTTGAGCAGTAGGTCTGAACAATGGGCTTAAAATATTCAGTAAGCCATGCCATAAACAGATGTGCTATTATACAGGCTTTGTGTTTTCATTCCTAGAGCATAGGCAGAGTAGATTTAGTATCATTCTTATGGACTGTGCATATTTAGAATGGTCACTGAGCATTGGGTTCAGCTTAAAGTCACCAGCTGCATTAGCCCATAACAAGAGTCAGTCTGTCCTTTGAAGCTTTGAAGTCACGCATTAAGCTTTTTTCTGTAGCTGTGAAAGTCCTAGATGACATTTTCTTCCTATGTAAGGCTGTGTCATATACACTGAAAATCTGTTGTTTAGTGTAGCCAGCTTCATCAGTGATCGTGGCTAGAGTTTTGGATAACTTGCTGCAACTTCTCCATTAGCACTTGCTGTTTCACCTTGCACTTTTATGTTGAGGTAGCCTCTTTCCTTCAACCTCATGAATCAAACTCTGCTAGTTTCAGAGTTGTCTTCTGAAGCTTCCTCACCTCACCCAGACTTCATAGAATTGAAGAGAGTTAAGGCCTTGTTCTGGGTTAGGCCTTGGCTTAAGGGAATGTTGTGACTGGTTTAATCTATCTAGACTGGTAAAACTTTCTTTATATCAGCAATAAGGCTGTTTTGCTTTCTTGTCATTTGTGTGTTCACTGGAGGAGCACTTTTCATTTTCTTCAATAACTTTTCCTTTGCTTTTACAATTTGGGTGTTTGGTTCAAGAGGTTCAGCTTATTTTGGCTTTCAACATGCCTTCCTTACTAAGCTTAATATAGCTTTTAATTTAAAATGAGGGATGTGCAACTATTCCTTTTATTTGAACACTTAGAGGCCTTTGAAGGGTTATTAATTGGCCTAATATCAAATTGTTGTATCTCATGGAACAGGGAAGTCCAAGAAGAAGGAGAGGGAGTAGAGAATGGCTGGTTAATATAGCAGTCAAAACACACATAATACTTATCAGTTAAGTTCACCATCATGTATGAGTGTGGTTCTTGGTGCCCCAAAACAGTTAAGATAGTAACGTCAAAAATCACTGATCACAGATGACCATAAAATATATAATAATAATGAAAAAGTTTGAAATATTGTAAGCATCACCAAATGTAACACAGAAACGTGAAATGTGTATATGCTTTGGAAAAACGGTGCCAATAGAGTTGCTCAGCGCAGGATTATAATAGAACTTCAATTTGTAAAAAAGGGAGTATTTATAAAGTGCAGAAAGTCGAAGTGCAATAAAACAAGGTGTACTTGTCTGATTTATGAGGACAGCAATTTACCAGCTATTTTGCTTATTAAGGATTGCTGACTTCTTACCCTACAATAGAGGGTACCAAGTTTGCCTCATTTTCTATTATTGACTCAGTCCCACATTTTAGAAGTGTAACTTGTGTTACCTTATTTCTCTAGTATAATAATTCTTTTCTTTCTTTTTTTTTTTTTTAAAGACAGAGTCTCACTTTGCCACCCAGGCTGGAGTACAGTGGCATGATCTCAGCTCACTGCAACCTTGGCCTCCCAGGTTTAAGCGATTCTCCTGCCTCAGCTTCCTGAGTAACTGGGACTACAGGTGTGTGCCTCCACACCTGGCTAATTTTTTTTTTTTTTTGTATTTTTAATGGAGACAGGGTTTTACTATGTTGGTCAGTCTGGTCTCGAACCCCTTACCTCAGGCAATCTGCCTGCCTTGTGGTATAAATTTTTATATTTGTTAGGCTTCTTTTGGATGCCAGTGACAGACACCTATTTAAAAATTTAGTCCTTCCCGTCTTTATAAATGGCAGTTCCATCTTTGTTTTTGCCCTGACCCGAGTGTGAGCAAAGTTATCCTTGATTCTTTTTCTTTCATTCCTCAACTCAGACTTTCAGCATACTCTGTTTTCTTCAAAGAAATACCTATAATCTGACTGGCTCTCACCATCCCTACTTGTGTCATCCTGGTTCAGCAACATCCTCTTTCTCCTTCTACGTGATTCCTAAAAAGTCTCCCTGCTACTACTGTTGCTCTAAAAAAATAGCCTGTGTTACCCTTTTTAGACATAAGAGATCATGTCTCTTCCTTGCTCAGAATCTTTCAGGGGTTTCCCACATAAAAGCTCAAGTCCTTAAAATGAGCTATAGTTTCATGGTCCTGCTTTCCTTACTTCATGCAGGATGTTTCTCCGAACTAGTTCTTCTCTGAACTATAGTTTAAAATGGGCCATGGTTTTGTGGTTCTGTTCTCCCTCCCTCATGCGGGATCTTTTTACTATTTTCTCCACCATTCACTGCACACAGGCCTCCTTGTTTTTCCTTAGATAGATATTTTATACTTTCTGTTCTGTCTGCTTAGAATACTCTTCTTCCAGATAGCGGTTCCTTCAGCTAATCATATGACTAACTTCCTTATCTCCTTCAGGTCTTTGGTAAATGTTACTTATCTGTAAAGTCTTTAATCACTCAACATATATTTGAAATCTACTACTTCATACTTACCTTTTTCTGCTTTAAAAAATAGTGCTTATTACTACGTAACACTGTATTTTATTTACTTATTTTGTATTTTGTTTGTTTCCTCTCTCTAGAATACAGCCTCCATGAGGGCAAGAATTTTTACCTGTTGTATAGGAAAACTCATGGCACACAGATAGCATAGTAGGCTTTCAGCAAATATTTGTTGAATGAATTAATACATAAGAAAAAATAAATGTGTTGCCTCATGTAACCATTAACTCTGAAACTCTGAAGGGACTGAGAATACCCTGTTTGCAAACAAGCAAGTTACCTTGCCATACTTTTATATACGTACATTAATAGAAGAGCCCTGGGTCAGAGACTCGGGGGGTTTATTACAGCAAAAGCAGTGGCCAGAGAAATATCTTCATGCTGATTCTCCCTGCCCCATCTCTGTGACAAAGCAATGTGATGAGGGCTAGATGTTTACCTACACATGCAGCAGATTTGCATCACAGGAGAGGAGCCTTGCAATGAGGAGACTCCAAGCTTGTGTAGGGTGTTGGCACATCTGCCATCCTCCCCTGCAGAGCAAGAAAGATTACTCATTAAGCACATCTCTTCCAGAGGAGAGGGAGAAGGTATCTTTAGGTTTCTTACCCTAGAATATAAGTAAATGTTTCCAGGGAGGGGAAGGAGACGGCTTAATTTCTCCAAAGCTCTTTGGAGTTTTCTATCTTTAGGGAGATGCTATCTCTAGCTTCCAAGACTGTCTGTTATGCAAATACCCATTTGTAGTACATTTTGGTCAGAAGATTCTGTGCAGGAGAATGAGAAATGCAGAGTGAATTGTTTCCCAGCAGTAATTCTGAATTCCAGCAGCTGTATCTGTTTACATCTGAACTCAGATTTAGGGAGAAAATATTTTCAGACATTTCTCCATTTCTCTTCTCTTGGTTCTTTGATTGGGTTGCCTGATTGTCTAGTAGGTACTTATCATCATCTTTCAGTTTAGCAACCTTGGCTGAAAGATAACTTTCCTTCCCGATTAGCTTCTGCAGAAATGTTGGGATTCAGTATTACCTGTCCAATTTGGGTAACATACCTATTCCTGAACTACTGCTTGCGAGAAGGAGTATGCTGATTTCCCAGACCTGGGTTATGTTCCTACCCCAGAAACATTAGAGTGCTGGTGATCAGTGCCACTCAAACCACGTGGATTGATGATAAGAGAAGGAAAGTTTGGGAAAAGAAAATTAAGATGCTGCTACCAACAGAAGGGGAGATAGATGCTTCAGAGTAAAAAAACAACATAGGTCTATTACTGACATGCACATGCAACTCACAGTCATTTTTAAAAATAGAATCTTATTGTATATAGGTGTAACTACTTCATCTGTTTTTCACCTACCACATATCATAAACAAGAAATTTTCTTTGAAAACAATTTTATTTTATTTTTAAATTTTATTTTATTACTTATTTATTTATTTTTGAGACGAAGTTTCATTCTTGTTGCCCAGGCTGGAGTGCAGTGGTGCCATCTTGGTTCATTGCAACCTCCACCTCCCAGGTTCAAGTGATTCTCCTGCCTCAGCCTCCCAAGTAGCTGGGATTACAGGCATGTGCCAGCATGCCTGGCTAATTTTGTATTTTTAGTAGACATGGGGTTTCTCCATGTTGGTCGGGTTGGTCTTGAACTCCCAACCTCAGGTGATCCACCCGCCTTGACTTCCCAAAGTGCTGGGATTACAGGCATGAGCCACTGTACCCGGTCGTGAAAACATAATTTTGAGTGGTTGTAAAATTATACTTAAATTCATTGTTTAAAGTAGATACTTAGTTTATCAGAATTGGATTTTGAAAAATTAAGGGGATATTTATTAGAGAAGTGGGGAGAGTAGAGATGGGAAAGAGTAGAGCCAGGACCAGGGTAAGGCAAGAGAGTTGCCTAGGACACAAAATATGAGACATAATCACTTTTAGGGTCATGCAACTGCAGGGTGGCACTTGCATGATCCTGAGAGTATCTTCTTAAATTTTGCACCCCAGGTATTTCTCTTGCATCACCCTAGTCCCATTTGTGAAGAGAAGCGTATTTCAGGGAATAGGAACTACGTTTTGGCTGTGTATGTGAGTTAGAGATGAAAGTATGTGTAATTGAGGAAGTTGGTGGGGAAGATTAAGGTGCATTAGAAAGCAGTCGTTGTGCGTTTTCAACTGTTATGTATGGAAACCTTTGCTGAGTCTGGTAAGCATGATAATACCTTTGAAGTAACACAAGGAATATAATTTTTTTGATTCATAGGTTTATAGTGGTTTGAATTTTAAAAGTTCCATTTAGAGGCTGGGCATGGTGGCTCACGCCTGTAATCCCAGCACTTTTGGAGGCTGAGGCAGGTGGATCACGAGGTCAGGAGATTGAGACCATCCTAGCTAACACGGTGAAACCCCATCTCTACTACAAATACAAAAAATTAGCTGGGCGTGGTGGTGGGCACCTGTAGTCCCAGCTACTCAGGAGGCTGAGGCAGGAGAATGGCATGAACTCGGGAGGTGGAGCTTGCAGTGAGCCGAGATGGTGCCACTGCACTCCAGCCTGGGCGACAGAGGAAGACCCTGTCTCAAAAAAAAAAAAAAAAGTTCCATTTAGAGATGCCACCAAAAACGGTTGTTACTTTTAACCCAAATCTTTTCACTATCAAAGAAAAATGCTTTTTGTTTCATCGAAAAATAAAAATTATAGAAAAGACTGAGTTGGCGATTGAGACATAATACATGGGTCCTTTGACTAGCTTGCTTGCTTTTCTCTCTCTTTTTTTTTTCTTGACAGGGCATTGCTGTCTTACCCAGGCTTGAATACAGTGGTGTGATCACAGCTTGTTGCAGCCTTGACCTCCTAGGCTTAAGGGATCCTTCTGCCTCAACCTCCTAAGTAGCTAGGACTACAGTTGACTAGCTTTCCTGAGCAAGATACTTGACACTGCTCAATATTGGGCCTGAAATCTCAGTTGAATAGTTGTCTTTCTTGAACTTGGGTCTATGGAAACCATTTCCATAGCAAAGTGAGAGACCAGAACAGGGAATCCTAAATAATGCAACTATCTTTGCTGATAGAAAAGAGAGTTTAAAAATTTTTAATATTAATTGGATAATCCAGTAATTTTTGGCTTTGTCTTTGGAGTGTAATTGGATACATATAGAACGTGTTTTGTTCCTCAGAAAGCTGTGTGAGTAATACTGTTTACTGAACTATACCCTGGGGGTTTAATTAAAGATGATATATTGAAAGCTGCATAAAAGTGAAGTCATGACTGAATTTTTTCTTTTTTTTTGAGGCAGGGTCTCACTCTGTTATCTGGGCTGGAGTGCAGTGGCACAGTCATTGTTCACTGCAGCCTCCAATTCCTGGACTCAGGTGATCCTCCCACCTTAACCTCTCAAGTAGCAGGGACTACAGGCACATGCCACCACGCCTGGCTAATTTATGTATTTTTTTGTAGAGATGGGCTCTCACTATGTTGTCCAGGAGGGTTTGGAACTCCTGGACTCAAGCGATCCTCCTGCCTTGGCCTCCCAAAGTGCTGACATTACTGGCATGAGCCACCTCATCTGGCCATCATTAAAATTTTTATATTTAAAAATAATTTCGTCATGAATTTTATCGTTTTATATAACAACTCTTGTTGAAGCCTTACTTTACACCAAAGTGTACAAATCAGAGGAAACCATAACTCATTTTGGAATTTCACTCGTTTGGTAGTCACTTGTTTGCTGGCTACTGTGTTCCAAGTACTGTGCAAGTGGCTATGTTAAGATAGAAAACCCTGTCTCAATCATATCACAGTTTTATGGAAGACGAGAAATGTATTAACACTTCAATTACATGTAGTTAGATTTCCAACCAATTCTAGCTTTAGGAGCTTTGCTATATCTAGAAGGGAATAACATGCTTTCCTAGGGGTGAAGGCACCCTTTGGAAATGGTTAAAAGATTAGAAAAGTAGACTTGGAGAATATGTCTGACATACTGTGTTTGGTCTGTTTCCTGAGCAGAAGGAAAGAAATAATCTTGTTGGTAATATTTATGGAATGTCATCTGATTCATGTGAAAGTCAAGGCAATAGGGGAAATGATAGGAAACAGAGTAGGCAAACAAAAAAGAAGAGTTGGAAGAAGGAGGGAGCTTGTGATAAACCAGGAAGTTGAGATTAAAAATAGTATGGCACAGGCAAAAAGCGAGATACTGTAACAGGGGTATAAACTGTATATATTGACATCAGTGATAAAGGAGAGAGCTAGTGACCAAAAAGCCTCTTAGAAGAGTTTACAGTTTTCAAGGACTGAAGGGAGAACAGCCAATTCAAGGATCATACTTTGGCATACTAAAACATATGAGGCAGAGGCCAGGCGCAGTGGCCCATGCCTATAATCCCAGCATTTTGGGAGGCCGAGGCGGGTGGATCACCTGAGGTCAGGAGTTCGAGACCAGCCTGACCAACATGGTGAAACCCTGTCTGTACTAAAAATGCAAAAATCAGCTGGGCGTGGTGGCACATGCCTATAATCCCAGATACTCAGGAGGCTGAGGCACGAGAATCACTTGAACCCAGGAGGTGGAGGCTGAGTGAGTTGAGATCATGCCATAGCACTCCAGCCTGGGTGACAGAGTGAGACTTCATCTCAAACAAACAAACAAACAAACAAGCAAATAAATAAATAAATATGAGGCATATTTATGAGGCAGAGAAATATGAGGCAGAGAAAGTATGTGTTTGCTGGGGGAATCCTTCCCAGACCTTCCCCAGCCTTTGAAAAAGTTTTTCTTGTGTACTTAATTACTATGTTAGGCTGTAGTAATATTTTAACAAGCATAATCACTGGCTGCTTCTGATGCCTTTCAAACTTTTTCGGTTTTTGAGACAAAGTCTTGCTCTGTCACCCAAGCTGAAGTGCAGTGGCCTGATCATGGCTCACTGCAGCCTCATCTCCTGGGCTCAAGCAATCTTCCCACCTCATCTTCCCAAATAGCGGAGATTACAGGTGTGTGCCACCATGCCTGACTAATTTTTTAACTTTTTTAGAGACTAGGTTTTATTATGTTGCCCAGGCTGGCCTCGAACTCCTGGACTCAGGCCATCCTCCTGCTTTGACCTTCCACAGTGTTGGGATTACAGGTGTGAGCCACTGTGCCTGGTGTGTTTCAAATTTGAAGTTAGTTTTATGATGTAAAAATGGAGAAAAACATGACTTACCTCTTGAAAACTGGGGGAATAGGTTGGAGGAGAAGGTAAAAATACATTACTCCTTCGGAAAGTTAGAGAAAGTTAGAGGGAGTAAACAGTGGAAGATAAGTCAGGTAAGTGTAGCATTCTTATTTTTAACATAGCAATTGTCATAAGCTGTCGCAGTTAATTTCCAGGAATAGCCAAGTATACTGAAAGTGTGCATTTTTATCTCTTTCTCCGTAGTGAACAGTTCTGACTCCTTGAATTTCTTCTTGCAGCTCATGGTTTTTGGCTAGACCTGTGATCATTTTCGCTGGACTTCACTGCACGCTTTCTCAGTATCTCCTTCGTCCCTAATGTGTGACACCTCATCATGGACATGCTACTTTAGCTAAGGCATGGCCAGCAATGAACAGCAGTAAGGTAGGATTACTTTATTCTTCTTGGTAAGACACTAAAACAGTTTTTATTTTGGGTCTCTGAAATTGCGACTTGTCTTGATTTTGTAGTATTCTTTATGTTAGATTATTCTCCTGTCTATGTGGGCTATTATCGTTTTATATTCATGTTTATTTATCTTTTGCTTGTCATCTATCCCAATTATTTGATCTCATTTGTGACATAATTATTTTTCTCAACTAACACTTATAATTAGCAGAATGCCAATCTGTATCTCTTCCTCAGCCTGTGCGCCCATGAGTCCTATTTTTTTAACCACTTGACACCAAACTGAGCATATCACATTTTTCTTCTCAAATACTTGCACTTTGTTCTACATTTCTGTATTTCCATTAATAGCATTATTAATCTCATTGTCTAATATAATCGTATATTCATTGACTATTTCATTAATTCATTTGAGAGGTACATTGATATTCTAAGTATCATATGGTGTGCTGCTTCTGAGCATATAATGATGACTATGCTGGATGTTCCATCCTTATTTCCATCCTTATATTCTGAGGGAGGGGACAGGTTAAAAATAAATTGACAAAACAATTATAATACAATTTTTTTTTTTTTTTTGAGACAGAGTCTGGCTCTGTCACCCAGGGGAGTGCAGTGGCACCATCTCAGCTCACTGCAACCTCCGCCTCCTGGGTTCAAGTGATTCTCCTGCCTCAGCCTCCCAATAGCTGGGATTACAGGTGCTCACCACCACGCCTGGCTAATTTTTGTATTTTTTTAGTGGAGACGGGGTTTCGCCATGTTGGCCAGGCTGTTCTCAAACTCCTGACCTCAGATGATCTTCCCGTCTCGGCCTCAGATGATCTTCCTGCCTCGGCCTCAGATGATCTTCCTGCCTCGGCCTCCTAAAGTGCTGGGATTACAGGCGTGAGCCACTGTGCCTGGCCTTATAATACAATTTTTTAAGGAAAGCAGAAAAACAGATAATATGGAGATGAGGAGGTAGAATCTACTTTAGATAGGGTCATATAAGACTCCTCTGAGGGGCTGATATTTAAGATGAGACCTATTCTATGAG
The DNA here is from genome assembly GCF_008728515.1 of Papio anubis. NCBI lineage: Eukaryota > Metazoa > Chordata > Mammalia > Primates > Cercopithecidae > Papio > Papio anubis. The sequence goes on from NC_044980.1 coordinate 101,640,086, forward strand.
AAGGAGCTATTTAAAGAGTGAGTATTGTGTGTGTGTTAGGGCAGGGGAAGGGAGTTGTTTTTGATTGGAAGAGCATTCTCATTAGAAGGAATACTGTGTGCAGAGACCCTGAATGAGGAAAGAGCTTGGTGAATTTGAGGAACCAAAGAATACCAGTGCGGTTGACATAGTGAAAGAGGCAGATTTGAGTAGGAAGAGATTATAGAACTATTTAGGGCTTCGGAGGGTTTGGCCCGGGGTTTGCATCTTATATCATTTTAACTACTGTGTGAGACAGGGACTGGTTGAAATGAAAGTGAAAGCTAGCTTTAAGGAGCTGAGGTAAGATAGTGGTGGCCTGCATGATGGGGTTGTAGCAATAAGGGAGAGATGGATGAATTTGAGATGCATTTTCATTTATTTATTTATTTTTTTTTTGAGACAGAACTCATAGGACTTCTATATTGTTTGGGCGTGGAAAGAGGGAGAACATACTCAAGGATGACATCAAGAATTTTGGTTTTTGAGCAGCTGATTAGAAACTGGTATCATGTACAGAAACCTTTTAGAAAACTATCTTTCCTGTTAACTGATACATTGCTTATTTTACCAAAAGGCAATTAACCGTAGTGCTAGAAATAACATTAGTGCTGGAAATAAAGCATCTAGCAAATTTGTAATATATACTAGTTAATACTTTATTTTGCTTTTTTTCCACTAATAATAATTATTAGTATTATTATTATTTTTTGAGGTGGGGTTTCACTCTTGTTGCCCAGGTTGGAGTGCAATGGCACAATCTCGGCTCACGGCAACCTCTGCCTCCCTGAGTTCAAGTGATTCTCTTGCCTCAGTCTCCCGAGTAGCTGGGATTACAGGCATGTGCCACCATGCCCGGCTGATTTTGTATTTTTAGTAGAGATGGGGTTTCTCCATGTTGGTCAGGCTGGTCTCGAACTCCCGGCCTCAGGTGATCCTCCCGCTTTGGCCTTTCAAAGTGCTGGGATTACAGGCGTGAGCCACTGCGCCTGGCCTTGTTTGATTTTTAATTAATTGTGAGTTGAATTTTATCTGACTTCAGAGTCTTTCTGGAAGTGACAATAATTGGTCTATACTTTTATACTGAGTTTTAAGTCTACTCTCCCTTGCATTCTTTTAAAACAGATAATTCTTTTAAGGTTTTTGGCCAGTCTGAAATCTTCCCAGACTGTTAATTGAAAGTTCTAATATGTAATTTTATTGTTATTTTATTTTGAAGATTTCCTTTTTTCTTTCTTTGCGGGACAGAGTCTCGCCGTACTGCCCAGACTGGAGTGCAGTTGCACAATCACAACTCATTGCAGCCTGGAAACGGAGACAGAGTTTTGTTATGTTGCCCAGGCTGGTCTCCTGAGCACAAGCCATCCTCCCACCTCAGCCTCCCAAAGTGTTGGGATTACAGCTGTGAGCTACAGTGCCTGGCCTATTTGGAGATTTTCAAGCATCCCACCCTTAGATGTATGTCATACTAACCTCACTTGAAAGCATCTAGCTTGTCTAAATTCCTAGGAGGTTCATTTATTATCTTTTTGGTTTTACAGCTTCATCAGAGGATATTTATATTCAGCTTCTTAGGATTGATATTTTAGGTGCAAAGTAAAATGGAATAAACCTTAAAATAAATCTATGTATTATTTGTTTCTTCTAAATTCGTCAGTAGTCCTATCTTTCACCTTTTTCTCTGAAAAAAATTTTTTTTATTTTTTTTGAGATGGAGTCTCACTGTGTCACCTAGGCTGGAATGCAGTGGCATGATCTCAGCTCACTGCAACCTCTGCCTCCCGGGTTCAAGCAATTCTCTGCCTCAGCCTCTTGAGTAGCTGGGCTTACAGGCACCCACCACCATGCCCAGCTAATTTTTATGTTTTTAGTAGAGACAGAGTTTCACCATGTTGGCCATGCTGGTCTTGAACTCCTGACCTTGTGATCCACCTGCCTCGGCCTCCCAAAGTGCTAGGATTACAGGCTTGAGCCACCGTGCTCGGCTCCTCTGAAGAATTTTTAAGATGTTTTCTCAAAAAACAGTTAGTAGTTGTCTGTGCTCTCTATAAAAGGCATTTGGTTATCTGTTTTAACTATTTTATTTTTATCCGTACAACAGTTCTATTTTTTCTACTTTGCATATGGTTATCTTTTCAGTTTTAGAGCTGAGAGGTAGTAGTAGAATTTTAGTAGTAGTAGGATTTTATAACTGAAAAATGCCTTGGAGATTTTTCTACTTCCTTCTTCTTTAGCTGGGACCTAGAGAGGTTCTGTGACCTGCCCAAGATCATGTAGCTGGCTGTCATGATTCTTGAGGCTAGTGCTGATTTCACTTATCATGCTTCAAACTGGCCTCCTCTCATGCTTTCTGTATTTCTCTCATTTCAACATTTATTGAAAATGTTCAGTGCCACATCAAAATTGAGTATATAGGACAGTGAACACCTCTGTTACCTTTTACCTGGACTTACCGTTAACATTTTGCCACGTTTTCTTTCTTTATGTGTTCATATATTTAAAAAATCATTTGAAACAATATTAAAGACATCATGATAACTTAAAGCTTTTAGCGTGCAGATCCTAAGGACATGGATAATTTCCTACATAATCAGAGCACTAGTATCATATATAAGAAAATAACCATAACATTAAGAATATATTTGTCTTTTTGTTCATTTTGGCTGCTATGACAAGATACCTGAGACTGGGTAATTTATAAACAACAGAAATTTATTTCCCATAGTTATGGAGTCTAGGAAGTCCAACATCAAGACGCCAGCAGGTTTAGTGTCTGGAGAAGGCCTGTTCTTCATAGATGGTGCCTTTTTGGTGACCTCATATGACAGGAGGGCTGGAACTGCAAAGGGGAAATGCAGCTCTCCGCAGCCTCTTTTATAGGGCATCATTCTATCTATGAGTGCAGATCATTCATGGCCTAGTCATCTCCTGAGGACCCCTACTCTTAATACTGTCACCTTAGGGGGTTAAGTTGAATTTTGGAGGGACACATATATTCAAGTCATAGTAGTGTTTAATGCAGTGGTTCATATTAAGATCTCCCCTGTTATGCCTAATATATATATTAGGCATTAACCTTGTAGTATAGTTTGAAGTCAGGTAGCGTGATGCCTCCAGCTTTGTTCTTTCGGCTTAGGATTGTCTTGGCAATGTGGGCTTTTCTTTGGTTCCATATGAACTTATATATATATTTATATTTGCTGTTGTTGTTGTTGCTGTAGGATTCAAGCAGGTTTCATGGATTGCATTTGCTTCTTATGCCTCTTTATTCTTTTTTATTTTCAAACAGCTGCTTGCTTTTTCTTTCATGATCTGTATTTTCTTTTAAGAGAGAAAATTTGTATGTACTTAACATCTCTTCTGAGAATTGCCTGGTTTCTTAGAATACTGTTCATCCAAAATTTATTTGCAGTTTGCCTTTTTGTTTAAATTCTGAGATAGCTGGAGGCAACATTGTCATTTCCAAGCTTTTTTTTCCCCAAAACATAATTTCAACTTTAAATATACATGATATCAGCTGCGGTTTTTACATTTGGTTGCATTAAGTTAAAGATAAGAAAACTGGGAGATATATGTTGGACTTGATCTGCTGGCACTAGTCAGCAATTGAAATTCAAGGAGTTCCTCCTCCACCCTCCATTGCCTATACTCACCTTCTAACCAGGAATTCTAGCTAGGAATATGTATCTATTAATAGTAGTTTTGGACATTATAAAGCAGTAGCAGTCTAGTCTTTCAAAAATGCATACTTTCAAATCAGAAGTAGATTAAAATGCAAACGATGTGTAAGCAAGTACACAGAGACACTCAGAGCTAAGCACTATAAGAAAAGATTTAATTAAATACCTTCGCTCTGGTACTTGTGTAGAACTGTCACTCAGTGAGTGTTGTCTTTTACCTTCTTTTTTTTTTTTTTTTTTTTGATTTCAAGTATTTCCTTGGTTCTCCCTTATTATTATTTTTTATTATACTTTTAAGTTCTAGGGTACATATTACCACAACCTGCAAGGTTTATTACATATATGCTCACATTACCATGTTGATGTGCTGCACCTAAAGCTTGTCATTTACATTAGGTTTGTCTCCTAGTACTATCCCTCCCGTGCCCCACCCGCGGCAGACCCCTGATGTGTGATGTTCCCCTTCCATTGTCAGAGTGTTCTCATTGTTCAATTCCCACCTATGAGTGAGAACATGCAGTGTTTGAGTTTTTGTCCTTGTGATAGTTGAAAACAGAAATGATGGTTTCTAAGCTTCATCCATGTCCCACAAAGGACATGAACTCCATCCATTTCTTTGTTGTTATTTATTTGGGAGCCCGAGGTCACAGCTCTATGCATGGGCTGGAGTGCAGTGGCCGTCTCAGCTCACTGCAAGCTCCGCCTCGGGTTCACACCATTCCTCCTGCCTCAACCTCCCGGTGCTACTGGGACGGCACCCATGCATATTACCTGGCTAATTTTTTGTATTTTATTAGAGGCCAGGGGTTTCTGCCCGTGTTAGCCAGGATAGTCTCGATCTCTCCTGACCTTGTGATCCACCAGCCTCGGCCTCCCAAAGTGCTGGGATTTGCAAGGCTGTGAGCCACTCATGGCAGAACTCATCCATTTTGCCCTTGGTAGTATTCCATGATATATGTGTCATTTTTCTTAATTCATTCTATCATTGATAGGCATTTGGGACTTTGGTTTGAAGTCTTTTCTGTAGATAGATTGCTGCAATAAAACATATGTAATGTGTACTTTATAGCAGCATGATTTATAATCCTTGGGTATATACCCAGTAATGGGATAAGCTAAGGTCAAATGGGTATTTCTAGTTCCTAGATCCTTGAGGAATCGCTACACTGTCTTCCACAATGGTTGAACTAGTTTACAGTCCTGTGAGTGTAAAAGTGTTCCTATTTCTCCACACATCCTCTCCAGCACCTGTTGTTTCCTGACTTTTTTGCAGTCATATTCTAACTGGGTGGCCAGGATGGTATCTCATTATGGTTTTTATTTGCATTTCTCTGATGGCCAGTGATGATGAGCATGTTTTCATGTGTCTGTTGGCTGCATAAATGTCTTCTTTGACAAGTGTCTGTTTATATCATTCTCCCACTTTTTGATGGGGTTGTTTTTTTCTTGTAAATTTGTTTGAGTTATTTGTGGATTCTGGATATTAGCCCTTTGTCAGATGAGTAGATTGCAAAATTTTTTTCCCATTCTGTCGGTTGCCTGTTCACTCTGCTGGTAGTTTCTTTTGCTGTGCAGAAGCTCTTTAGTTTAATTAGATCTAATTTGTCAATTTTGGCTTTTGTTGCCATTGCTGTTGGTGTTTTAGACATGAAGTCATTTCCCATGCCTGTGTCCTGAATGGTATTGCCTAGGTTTTCTTCTAGGATTTTTATGGTTTTAGGTCTAATATTTAAGTCTTTAATCTATCTTGAATTAATTTTTGTATAAAGTGTAAGGAAGAGATACAGTTTCAGCTTTCTACATATGGCTAGCCAGTTTTCCCAGCACCATTTATTAAATAGGGAATCCTTTCCCCATTTCTTGTTTTTGTCAGGTTTGTCAAAGATCAGATGGTGGTAGATGTGTGATGTTATTTCTGCGGGTTCTGTTCTGTTCCATTGGTCTATATCTATGTTTTGGTACCAGTATCATGCTGTTTTGGTTACTGTAGCCTTGTAGTGTAGTTTGAAGTCAGGTAGTGTGATGCCTCCAGCTTTGTTCTTTCGGCTTAGGATTGTCTTGGCAATGTGAGCTCTTCTTTGGTTCCATATGAACTTTACAGTAGTTTTTTCCAATTCTGTGAAGAAAGTCATTGGTAGCTTGATGGGGATGGCATTGAATCTATAAATTACCTTGGGCAGTATGACCATTTTCACGATGTTGATTCTTCCTATCCATGAGCATGGAATGTTCTTCCATTTGTTTGTGTCCTCTTTTATTTCATTGAGCAGTGGTTTATAGTTCTCCTTGAAGAGGTCCTTCACATCCCTTGTAAGTTGGATTCCTAGGTATTTTATTCTCTTTGAAGCTATTGTGAATGGGAGTTTACTCATGATTTGGATCTCTGTTTGTCTGTTATTTGGTGTATAAGAATGCTTGTGATTTTTGCACATTGATTTTGTATCCTGAGACTTTGCTGAAGTTTCTTATCAGCTGAAGGAGATTTTGGGCTGAGATGATAGGGTTTTCTAAGTATACAATCATATCATCTGCAAACAGGGACAATTTGACTTCCTCTTTTCCTAGTTGAATACCTTTTATTTCTTTCTCCTGCTTGATTGCCCTGCCCAGAACTTCCAACTCTATATGGAATAAGAGTGGTGAGAGAGGGCATCCCTGTCTTGTGCCAGTTTTCAAAGGGAGTGCTTGCAGTTTTTGCCCATTCACTATGATATTGGCTGTGGGTTTGTCATAAATAGCTCTTAGTATTTTGAGATACGTGCCGTCAATAGCGAATTTATCGAGAGTTTTTAGCATGAAAGGCTGTTGAATTTTGTCAAAGGCCTTTTTTGCATCTGTTGAGATAATCATGTGGTTTTTATCTTTGGTTCTGTTTATATGCTGGATTACGTTTATTGATTTGCATATGTTGAACCAGCCTTGCATCCCAGGGATGAAGCCCACTTGATCATGGTGGATAAGCTTTTTGATGTGCTGCTGGATTCCATTTGCCATTATTTTGTTGAGAATTTTTGCATCGATGTTCATCAGGGATATTGGTCTAAAATTCTCTTTTTTTTATTGTGTCTCTGCCAGGCTTTGGTATCAGGATGATGTTGGCCTCATAAAATGAGTTTGGGAGGATTCCCTCTTTTTCTATTGATTGGAATAATTTCAGAAGGAATGGTACCAGCTCCTCCTTGTACCTCTGGTAGAATTCAGCTGTGAATCCATCTGTTCCTGTACTTTTTTTGGTAGGTAGGCTATAAATTGTTGCCTCAATTTCAGAGCCTGCTATTGGTCTATTCAGGGATTCAACTTCTTCCTGGTTTAGTCTTGGGTGGGTGTATGTGTCCAGGAATTTATCCATTTCTTCTAGATTTTCTAGTTTATTTGCGTAGAGGTGTTTATAGTATTCTGTGATGGTAGTTTGTAATTCTGTGGGATTGGTGGTGATATCCCCTTTATCATTTTTTTATTGTGTCTATTGAATTCTTCTCTGTTTTGTTTTTTATTAGTCTTGCTAGCGGTCTATCAATTTTGTTGATCTTTTCAAAAAACCAGCTCCTAGTTTCATTGATTTTTTGAAGGGATTTTCGTGTCTCTATCTCCTTCATTTCTGCTCTGATCTTAGTTAGTTATTGCCATTTGCTAGCTTTTGAATGTCTTTGCTCTTGCTTCTCTAGTTCTTTTAATTGTGATATTAGGGTGTCAATTTTAGATCTTTCCAGCTTTCTCTTGTGGGCATTTAGTGCTATAAATTTCCCTCTACACACTGCTTTAAATGTGTCCCAGAGATTCTGGTATGTTGTATCTTTGACCCTCAGCTGCAGGTCTGTTGGTTTGCTGGAGGTCCACTCCAGACCCTCTTTGCCTGGGTATCAGCAGCAGAGGCTGCAGAAGAGCGAATATTGCTGAGCAGCAAATGTTGCTGCCTGATGGTTCCTCTGGAAGCTTCGTCTCAGGGGGGTACCCGGCCCTGTGAGGTGTCGGTCTGCCCCTACTGGGAGGTGCCTCCCAGTTAGGCTACTTGGGGTCAGTGGAGGCAGTCTGTTCGTTCTCAGATCTCAAACTCTGTGCTGGGAGAACCACTACTCTCTTCAAAGCTGTCAGATAGGGACATTTAAGTCTGTAGAGATTTCTGCTGCCTTTTGTTGGACTATACCCTACCCCTAGAGGTGGAGTCTACAGAGGCAGGCAGGCCTCCTTGAGCTGCGGTGGGCTCCACCCATTTCGAGCTTCCAGGCCGCTTTGTGTACCTACTCAAGCCTCAGCCATGGCGGGTGCCCCTCCCCCAGCCTCTCTGCCACCTAGCAGTGGGATCTCAGACTGCTGTGCTAGCAATGAGCAAGGCTCCATGGGCGTGGGACCCTTCAAGCCAGGCACAGGATATAATATCCTGGTGTGTTTGCTAAGATCATTGGACAAGTGTAGTAGTAGGGTGGGAGTGACCCAATTTTCCAGGGGCAATCTGTCACAGTTTCCCTTGGCTAGGAAAGGGAATACCCTGACCCCTTGCGCTTTGTGGGTGAGGCAATGCCTTGCCCTGCTTTGGCTCATGCTCGGTGGGCTGCACCCTCTGTCCTGCACCCACCGGCCAACAAGCCACAGTGAGATGAACCTGGTTTCTCATTCGGAAATGCAGAAATCACCCATCTTCTGCGTCGCTCATGGTAGGAGCTGTAGACTGGAGCTGTTCCTGTTTGGCCATCTTGGAACCCCGCGGCTTGTTTTACCTTCTTTCCTTGCTTTTGCGTTTTATAGATTTGGTAGGTTTTCTTTGAGAAGTGTATATGAAATTTGGAACAAGTGTAGCTTTTGTAGGAGGAGGTAGGGGTAACTTTTAAGTAGGATATTTACTTTTATTTATTAAGTTTTTCCTTAACTGTTATAAACTCACGATTAAATGTGCAGGATATGCAGGTTTATTATATAGATAAACATGTACCCTAGTGGTTTGCTGCACAGATCATCCCATCACCTACGTATTAAGCCCAGCATTCATTAGCTATTCTTCCTGATGCTCTCCCTTTCCCGGCGCCCCTGCTGTCCCATAGGACCCAGTGGGTATTATTCCCCACCCTGTGTACATGTGTTCTCATTGTTCAGCTCCCACTTATAAGTAAGAATATGCGGTATTTGGTTTTCTGTTCCAACGTTACTTTGCTGAGAATTATGGCTTCCAACTCCATCCATGTCCTTTCAAAGGACATAATCTCATTCCTTTTTATGACTGCATAGTATTCCGTGGTGTGTATGTACACATTTTCTTTATCCATTCCATCATTCATGGCCATTTAGGTTAATTCCATGTCTTTGCTATTGTGATAGTGAGGCAGTGAACATACGCATGCATGTATCTTTATAATAGAATGATTTATATTTCATTGGGTATATACCCAGTAATGGGATTGCTGGGTCAAATGGTATTTCTTTCTCTAGGTCTTTGAGGACGCCACACTGTCTTCCACAATGGTTGAACTAATTTACACTACCACCAACAATGTAAAAGCATTCATTTTTCTCCACAACCTCACCAGCATCTGTTGGTTTTTGACTTTTAGTAATAGCCATTCTGAGTGGTGTGAGATAGTATCTCATTGTGGTTTTTGTTTGTTTGTTTGTTTTGCTTTAAGTTCTGGGACACATGTGCAGAACTTTCAGGTTTATTACATAGGTATGTGTGTGGCAGTGGTTTGCTGCACCTATTGACCCATCCTCTAAGTTCCCTCCCCTCACCTCCTCACCCCGCAACAGGCCCTGGTGTGTTGTTCCCCTCCCTGTGTCCATGTGTTCTGATTGTTCACCTCCCACTTATGAGTGAGAAAATGTGATGTTTGGTTTTCTGTTCCCGTGTTAGTTTGCCGAAGATGATGGCTTACAACTTCATCCATGTCCCTGCAAAAGATATGATCTCATTCCTTTTTATGGCTGCATAGTATTTCACGGTGTTTATCTACCACATTTTCTTTATCCAGTCTATCATTGATGGGCCCTTGAGTTGGTTCTGTGACTCTGCTATTTTAAATAGTGCTGCAATAAACATATGTGTGTGTGTGTCTTTATAGTAGAATGATTTATGTTCTTTGGGTGTAGACCCGATAATGGGATTGCTGGGTCAAATCGTATTTCTGGTTCTAGATCCTTGAGGAATCGCCATACTGTCTTCCACAATGGTTGAAGTAATTTACATTCTCATCAACAGTGTGAAAGCATTCCTATTTCTCCACAACCTCGCCAGCATCTATTTTTTCATGACTTTTTGATAATCACCATTCTGACTGGCATGAGAGGGTATCTCATTGTGGTTTTGATTTGCATTTCTTTAACAATCAGTGGAGCTTTTTTTCATGTTTGTTGGCTACATAAATGTCTTTTTTTGAGATGTGTCGATTCATATCCTTTGCCCACTTTTAAATGGGGTTGTTTTTTTCTTGTAAATTTGTTTTAGTTCCTTGTTAATTTGGATATTAGACCTTTGTCAGATGGGTAGATTGCAAAAATTTTCTCCCATTCTGTAGGTTGCCTATTCACTCTGATGATCGTTTCTTTTGCTGTGCAGAAGCTCTTTAGTTTAACTAGATCCCATGTATCAATTTTGGCTTTTGTTGCAATTGCTTTTGACGTTTTCTTCATGAAGTCTTTGCTCATGCCTATGTCCTGAATGATTTTGTTTAGGTTTTCTTCTAAAATTTTTAAGGGTTTTGGTTTTAAGTCTTTAATCCATCTGTGTTAATTTTTGTATAAGGTGTAAGGAAGTGGTCCAGTTTCAGTTTTCTGTATATGGCTAGCCAGTTTTCCCAGCACTGTTTATTGAATAGTAGATCCTTTCACCATTGCTTGTTTTTGTCAGGTTTGTCAAGGATCAGTTGGTTGTAGATGTGTAGTGTTATTTCTGAGGTCCCTGTCCTGTTCCATTTGCCTGTATGTCTGTTTTGGTACCAGTACTATGAATGAATTTTGAATGAATTAATTGTATCCTCATTACCTGTGAACTTGTCTAGTTATTTTTACTATACTGCAAATTGTTTGAAGGCAGTAATCTAGATTTCATTTATCTTTGTATACTTTACAATTATCTTTCACATGATTCCCTAATAAATGCTTGTTGATTTATATCAATACCTTAAAGAAAACATTTCTGTTAATAATTCTGCTCTCCTTAAATAATTTTAAATATAAGTACTTCAAATGTAGTTTAAAAATAAAAATATAATAGTTGATTTAAAAGCAAACATGTTGTTCATTTGTTTATAGACTTTCAAAGTTTTTATTAATTGTTTTCTCTCAGTGGGAGATCATCATCCGTTAATGTTGTTCCAATAGGCTGGCCAGTCAGGTGCTGTTTCACTTGCATGTAACTTTTATCTTAAACTGAGTTAGAACCAACCCTTTCAAATAAAGAAAGCATAGGAGAAGTTTTAAATATTATGTCCATAGGTAGTGAAGGTCAGTGTATATTAATTGGTAATGAATGATCTTGTTTTGGTAGCTAAGCTTTGGTGACTGTTCCTTTCTGCGTTTAAGTGCTTCTGAAAAAAGACCTCACTTTGTATTCATGTGAAGTCAGTTTTTTGGTTTGTACTTGCATGCTTAGTGGCTTTTTCTGACTTTGTTTCTGTTTTGCTGTGGCAGCTTAATATTTTATTCAAACACAGTCACTTTATTTGTGACTTACAACTGTCAGTATTGAAGCATGTAAAAGGTAGGAAATACCTTATGATAATTCATCTTGTACTTTAACTGATTAATTATTTTATAGTCTTTATTACTATACACACATATTCTGATAATATAACTTAGCCAAGGATTATAAATTCAAGCTGTATTGAATTTCCTTGTAGTTCATAAGACTATATGTTGGGAGAAGAATGAAGGATTTCCTATTTCTATTACATAGTATTTATTCATGTATTTCTGATTTTTATAAATTAGCATACTTCCAGTAGTATAGTTGAATCTCCATATCAATGTTAAAATAAAGGAAATAAATGAATATTTTCAACCATAAAACATAATCCTGTTAAAAAATAAATTGCCCTCACAATTTAGGCAATTTATTACAAATTACAAAAAAGCAAATATTTAAAATTTCCATCTTTATACTTGGACAATGTAAAAGTTGCCAGTTGTGAAGGCAAAAGTTGAAAAACAGGAGACATTTTATACAGATACTTGCATATACCCTTATATTCATAAGAAATACTGTGGGAATGCTATTATCCTTCCAAGGAAACTAGTTATCTGTTTTACATTTTACTATTTAATAACTTCCATTTCTATTTAAAGACTATGTATTTATAGATTTATGTAAATTAAACTTCTGATTTTAGAAAAATAGCAATTTTAATGGTTTTTTAAAAAAGTTTTAAATCACTATTTATGTGAATGGAAAACTCAACATGTAAGCACTCACTTAATCCTAAATACCAAATTAAATAACATTAAATAAGATAGATTTAAATAAATCTAAATAGTTGATATTTTAGTAGGATTTTTACTAGTTTTACTTTCTAAAAATATACTTTTTAAAAGTAGATACTGTTGCTAATAACATGCATGCACTTTTGTATAATATTCTGTTTCTGCCTGATTTATACTTACTATCCAGGAAATTATAGAACTATTGTTTAAAAATCTCATTTTATTGACCTCTTCATGCTGGGTATATTGGCCTATGCCTGTAATCCCAGCACTTTGGGAGGCTAAGGTGGGAGGATTGCTTGAGGCCAGGAGTTGGAGACCAGCCTGGGATTGTTGTTGTTGTTGTTGTTGTTGTTTTAACTGGTGAATTTGGAAAGATCTTTATAGTTCTAAATTGTAGTTCTTTGTCAGATATATGGCTTGCAGATGTGGCTTGCAGATATGGCTTGCAGGTATTTGCTCCCAATCTGTAGCTGGTCTTATTCTTATTTTTATTTTTATATAATAGAATGTTTTTAGGACAGTTTTAAGTTCACAGCAAAATTTGGAGGAAGGTATAGGTTTCTCACATACTTCCACCCCTTACACATCCTCTATTAGCAATATTTCTCACCAGAGTGGTATATTCGTTTACAATTGATGAACCTACACTGATATGCCATTATCCCCCAAAGACTATAGTTTACATTAGGATTCACTTGGCGTTGTACATTTTATGGGTTTGAAAAAATATACAGTGACATGTATCCACCATTATAGCATCATAGAGGGTAATTTCTCTGTCCTAAAAATCCTCTGTGCTCCAACTATTCATTTCTCTCTTCCCTCTAAACCCTGGCAATCACTGATCTTTTTACTGTTGTATTAGTCCATTTTCACACTGCTGATAAAGACATACCCGAGACTGGGAATTTTACAAAAGAAAGAGGTTTATTGGACTTATAGTTCTACATGACTGGGGAGGCCTCACAATCATGGTGGAAGGCAAAGAGGAGCAAGTCACATCTTACGTGGATGGCAGCAGGCAAAGAGAGAACTTGTGTTGAGAAACTCCCGTTTTTAAAACCATCAGATCTCGTGAGACCCATTCACTATCACGAGAATAGCAAGGGAAAGACCCACCCCATGATTCAGTCATCTCCCACAGGGTCCCTCCCACAACACGTGGGAATTCTGGGAGCTACAAGATGAGATTTGGGTGGGGAAACAGAGCCAAATCATATCAACTGTCTTCAGAGTAAGGCTTTTTTCAGAATGTCATATAGTTATAATCGTGCCATATATAGCCTTTTCTGATAGACTTCCTTCATTTAGCAAGGTGCATTTAAATTTCTACATGTCTTTTCATGGTTTGATAGTCCAGTTCTTTTTAGTGCTGAATAATATTCCATTTTTTGTATTTACCACAGTTCATCTATTCACCTATTGAAAGACATCTGGATTGCTTCCAAGTTTTGGCAATTATAAATAAATCCGCTGTAAACATTGATGTCCAACGTTCAGATTTTTGTGTGGATATAAAATTTCAACCCTTTCCATACCAAGGACTTATGGGGCATTTAATTTAATCATAGTTAATATGATTGCATTTTGTATGGTAAGAGTACTTTTAGTTTTGTAAGAAACTGCCAAACTGTCTTCCAAAGTGTCCAACTGTCTTCCAAAATGGCTATACCATTTTGCATTCTTACCAGCAATAAATGAGAGTTCCTGTTGCTTGACGTCCTCACCAGCATTAACAGTGTCCCGGATTTTGGCTGTTCTGATAAATGTGAGGTGGTATCTCAATGTTGTTTTAATGTGCATTTCCTGGAAGTCATGTGATGTGGAGCATCTTTTCATATGCTTATCTTCTGTCCGTGTATTTTTTTTTTTTTTCCAGACAGAGTCTCGCTCTATCTTCGCCCAGGCTGGAGTGCAGTGGCGGGATCTCGGCTCACTGTAAACTCCGTCTTCCAGGTTCATGCCATTCTCCTGCCTCAGCCTCCCAAGTAGCTGAGATTACAGGCACACACCACCATGCCCGGCTAATTTTTCTATTTTTTTTCTAGTAGAGATGGGGTTTCACTATGTTGGTCAGGCTGGTCTTGAACTCCTGACCTCGTGATCCGCCCGCCTCAGCCTCCCAAAGTGCTGGGATTATAGACGTGAGCCACTGCGCCCGGCCAAGTCCGTGTATATTCTTTGGTGAGTTGTCTGTTAAGGTCTGTGGCCCATTTTTAAATTGGGTTGTTTTCTTATTATTCTTTGTATATTTTGGATAACAGTCCTTTATTGGAGATATCTGTTATAAATATATTTTACCAGTTTGTGGGCTGTCTTTTCATTGTCTTGACAGTGTGTTTCAAAGAGCAGAAAATGTAATTTTAATGAAGTTCAGCTTATTCTTTCCTTCATGGATTATGCCTTTGGTGTTAAATCTCTAAAGTCATACTCAAACTCAAGGGAATCTAAATTTTCTCCATGTTGTCCTCTAGGAGTTTTACTTTTGCATTTTACATTTGAGTTAATTTTTGTGAAGTGTGTAAGATCTGTGTCTAGGCTCTTTTTTTTTTTTTTTGCAAGTGGATGTCCAATTGTTCTAGCACCGTTATGTTGAAAAGACTTTTCTTGGTTGTATTGCTTTCTTTATCAAAGAACAGTTGACTGCATTTTTTGTTGGTCTATTTCTGTACTCTGTTCTCTTCTATTGATCTATTTGTCTGTTCTTTTGCTCATACCACACTTGCCTTGATTACTGTAACTTTATTATAAGTCTTGAAATTGGGCAGTGTCAGTCCTCCAACTTGATTCTTCTCCTTTAATGCTGTGTTGGCTATTCTGGGTCTTTTGCCAGAATCTATTTATTGATATCTACAAAATAACTTGATCAGATTTTGATTGGGATTAAATTGAATCTGTAAATGAAATTGGGAAGAATTGACATTTTCACAATATTGACTCCTCTTGTCCATGCACATGGAGTATCTCTTCATTTATTTAGTTCTTTGATTTCTTTAATCAGAAATGTGTTTTTCTTGTGTTCATCTTGAACACATTTTGTTAGATTTATATGTAAATGTAAGTATGTCATTTTGGAGGCTACAAATATAAATGGTATTGTGTTTTTACTTTCAAATTGTACTTATTCATTGCTGGTATATAGGAAAGCAATTGACTTTTGTGTATTAGCCTTGAAGCCTGCCATTGCTGTAATTGCTTATTAGTTCAAGGAGTTCTTTGGATCAATTCTTTCAAGTTTTCTACACAGACAATCTTGTCATCTGTGAACAAACACAGTTTTATTTTATTTTTCCCGATCAGTACACTTTTAATGTCTCCTTCCTATCTTATTGCATTAGTAGGACTTCCAGTAAGATGTTGAGAAGGAGAGGTGACAGGGGACAGCCTTGCCTTGTTCCAGATTTTAGTAGGATCAAAATAATAAAATACTAATTACCACCTCCATCCTTTGTACCATTGCTGTTATTTATTTCACTTATAGATAAACATACATAAGCATATATCTATATACACACACAAGCATACATAATCGAATATATTGTTGCTGCTATTTTGAACAAATGCTTATGTGTTAGATCAATTGAGAGTAAGAAAAACAAGTGTTCTTTAAATCCTACCTTCACTTACTCATCTCCAGTGCTTTTCTTTATATAGATATCAGTTTCTGACCTCTATCATTTTTCTTCCCCCTGAAGAACTTTTCTTTTGGACATTTCTTGCAAGTTGGGTCTACTGGCAACAAATTCCCTCAATTTTTATATTTGAGAAACTATTTCTCTTTCACTTTTGAAGGATAATTCTGCAAGATACATAATTCTAGGTTGGTGTGTTTTGTTTTTAATTTTTTTACTTTTTATCTTAAGATTTTAAATAATTCACTTCACTCCCTTCTTATATAGTTTTGGAGGTAATGTCAATGTAATTATTCTCTTTGCTTTTTGATAGGTAATGTCTTTTTTCCACTGGCTTCTTTCAGGATTTTTTCTTTATCTTTTATTTTCTGTAGTTTGAATTGTGATATGCCTAGATGTAGTTTTTTTGTTGTTGTTGTTTGTTTGTTTTTTAATCATTATCCTGCTTGGAGTTTTCTGAGCTTTTTAGATTGATTGTTTAGTACTTGACATTGATTTGGTGAAATTGTCATTTATTGTTGTTTCAAATATTTTTTCCGTTCCTTTCTCTCATTCTTCTTTTGGCATTCCCATTACATGTATGTTACACCTTTTATAGTTATCCCACAGTTTTTGTGTATTCTGCTCTGTATTTTTTCAGTCTTTTTTCTGTTTGCTTTGTATTTTTTTTTTAGATGTCTATTGGGATATCCTCGATTTCCTCAGCTGTGTCCAGTCTACTAGACTGAGCCTATCAACTTAATTGAACTCAACGTAGGCATTCTTCATTTCTGTTACAGTGTTTTTGATCTCTAGTGTTTCTTTTTGGTTCTGTCTTATAATTTCCATTTCTCTGCTTACATTGCCTATCTGTTCTTTTATGCAGTCTATTTTATCCATTAGAACCCTTAGCATATTAATTATAGTTGTTTTTAGTAATCGATCTGATAATTCTCACATCATTTGCCATGTCTGAGTCTGGTTCTTATACTAGCTCTCTTTCTTCAGACTGTTTTTTTGTTTGTTTGAGATGGAGTCTCACTCTGTCACCCAGGCTGGAGTGCAGTGGTGTGATCTTGGCATACAGCAACCTCTGCTTCCTGGGTTCAAGCGATTGTCCTGCCTCAGCCTCCCAAGTAGCTGGGATTACAGGTGCCTGCTACCACGCCTGGCCAATTTTTGTATTTTTAGTAGAGATGGCGTTTCACCATGTTGGCCAGGCTGGTCTTGAACTCCTGACCTCAGGTGATCCACCTGCCTTGGCCTCCCAAAGTGCTGGGATTATAGGCATGAGCCACCATGCCCAGCCTAGACTGTGTTTTTTTGCCTTTTAGTATGCCATATAAATTTTTCTGGATAGCTGAAGCTGATGTCTTGGGTAAAAGGAGCTGCTTTGTAAATAGGCCTTTAGTAATGTGGCAGTAAGGTATTGGGCGATAGGAAGCATTCTACAGTCCAATGATTAGATCTCAGTCCTTTAATGAGTCTCTGTGTCTCTGGGTGTGACTCTCACAGATGTTTGTTAAAACTATCCCCTGCCTCCCAAGGTAAGACAGCATGGCTAGTATGGGCTGCAATTGGTATTTCCTATTTCCCTTCCTATAAGTTAGTTAGGCTCTGATAAAACCCCAGCAGGCTCCGACTAAATAGTTTCTCCTGAGGGAAAGACCTTATTAAGAACAGAATGTTCTAGCTTATTTAAAAATGATTTTGCTTCCCCCACCGTCAGAAGTAGTAGGTTTTTTTTTTTTTTTTAACCTCCACCCTGTAATACATACTGTGAGAACCATATTGATTTACTGGAGGTGAAATTAGTAAGAGTATGAAGGCTCTTCTATGACTGAGTCCCCGTGACATTTTTAAGTTTCCCACTTGTTGGCACTGAGCCTTCAGCAGTTTGTCAATTACAGTTCAGTTTTTCCTACCCTGCACTGGTTCCTGCTGAGTTTTCTGCTTCAGTATGATGGGATTCTTTGCAGTCACCTGTTTCTCCAATTTGTGGGGCAGGGGTTTGCCATGTGACTTCATTTCTCTTACTGATCTGAGAAGAGTTGTAGATTTTTCAGTTTGTTTAGCTTTTCTTGTTGGGAGGATGGCCTAGTGACTTCCAAGTATTTTTTTTCTTTTTTTTTTTTTTTTTTTTTTAGAGATGAGCTCTTGCTATGTTGCCCAAGCTGGACTTGAACTCCTGGCCTTAAGTGATCCTCCCCCCTCAACCTCCTGCATAGACCAATTTTCTTACATGCCCACTAGAAGCCAGAAGTTGCAACTTGTTTTCATCTTGTTCACATGAGCAAAATATTTTACTTTTGATGAGGTCTATTTTATTCATTTTTTTCGTTTTTGGATTGTGGTTTTGGTGTCAAATCTAAGAACTCTGCCTAGCTTTAGATCTTAAAGATTTCCTCCTGTATTTTTTTCTCTAAATGTTAGCAGCTTTAAGCAGCTTTATGTTTACATTTAAGTCCATAATCCTTTTGAGTTAAATTTTTGTTTTCTTTTTATTTTTTTGGTAGAGATGGGGTTGCGCTTTGTTGCCCAGGCTGATCTTGAACTCCTGGGCTCAAGCAATATGCCTGCTTTGGCCTCCCAAAGTGCTGGGGTTACAGGTGTGAGCCACTGTGCCAGGGCTGAGTTAAATTTTGTAACAGTTGTCAGTCAAGGTTCTTTTTTCCTTTATGCCAATAGATGCCTAATTGCCCGTGTACTATTTGTTGAAAAGGCTGTTCTTCTTCTATTGGATTACTATTAGCCCTTTGTCAAAAATCAGTTGAACATATTTGTGTTGGTTATTTCTGGATTCTCTGTTTCATTGATCTGTTGTCTGTCTTCGACTAATAAATAGCACACTGTCTTGATTTCTGTAGCTATACAGCAGGCTGGACCATATTTCTTTGAATTATCTTTCAGTCTGGCTCTCTTTCTCTTCTCCTTGCACTCTGTTGATACAAATGTTGGATCTTTTGTTGTTGTCCCACAGGTCTGTGAGGCTTTCTTAATTTTTTCTGTCTATTTTTTTCTGGGTTGTTTGGATTGGGTGAATTCTGTTTTTTCTGTCCATAAGCTCGTTGATTGTATCCTGTGCCATCTTCACTCTGCTACTGAGCCTATCTAGCTTGTCTTTTGTTATTGCATTTCTTAGTTACATAATTTTCATCTGGTTGCTTTTATAACTGTATTTCCTTGCTTAGATCTTCTATTTTTACATTTGTTTTAAGAGAATTTATAAATGATTGTCGAAGCGTTTTTATGATGGTTGTTTTACAATTCTTGTCAGATAATTTCAACAGCTGATTCATCTAGGTGTTTGCATTGGTTGATTGTCTTTTCTCATTCAAGTTATAGTTTTTCTTGGTTTTTGGTGTGACAGGTGATTTCCATTTGAAACTTAAATATTTTGTCTAATATGTTAGGAGATTCTGAGGACTAGTTCAACCTTTTATTTTCACAAACAATCATCCTGTTTAGGTTTATCATGCAGGTCTTAGCCTATAGTTTTGTGGGTTGTGGTTCCAATGATAGTTTAATTTTGAGTCTGCACTGTTGTTTTGGTTGGCTTCTTGTATCTGGTGGCACTAGGGCTCTCACTGATCTCTGGTGGTGCTGCCTGAGGGAGTAGGAGATTCATTCTTATGCTGAGTTACTGTATATCTATTGCTGGGGAAGGGATGGGCTGGGATTTCCTTACCATGTTCCCTGCTACCCTGATGTCTCTGGACAGGGGAGGAGAGTCTTGGACCTGTGAAGAACAAGAGGCTTCCTGAGATTGGATATCTAGCAAAACTGGGTTTTGCTTGCCAGTTCCGACTGCCTGTTCTGATGTCTCTGGATAGAGAAGGAGATCCTCAGACCTGTGAAGACCAAGGTTCTTGACCGGGCTGCTTGTGGAGACAGAAGTTCCTGAGCAGGCCCCCTCTCTTCTGGTTCTTCGTGCCTGCCTTTGTTTCTCTTGATGGAAAAGAGGAATCTCGAATTGCCATCACTGTGACTGAGCAGATGACCCTTTGTGGCACCCTCAGGGCCCCAACTGCTGGGTAACCCAGATCACTGCTACTCCACAGTTCCTGGACATGATCCTGTCCACCTCTCAAGACAAGAGCATCATTATGTAGAAACTGAGCAGGGAAGATACCAACTATGGCATCCCACAACATGCTATGTGTGGTCACTCCCACTTTCTTAGTGACTTGGTCATCTCCTCAGATGGTCACATTGTCCTGTCAGGCTCCTTGGATGGAACCCCGTGCCTCTGGGATTTCACAATGGGCATTACCATGAGACAGTTTGTCGGCCATACAAGGACATGCCGAATGTGGCCTCCCCTGACAACCAGCAGATTGCCTGTGGCTCATGAGATAAAACCATCAAGTTATAGAATACCCTGGGTGCCGAGACCAACTCGGTCGTGGAGACCCTAACCCAGTGGCGCTAGAGGAATTAAAGACACACACACAGAAATATAGCATGTGGAGTGGGAAATCAGGGGTCTCACAGCCTTCAGAGCTGAGAGCCCCGAACAGAGATTTACCCACATATTTATTGACAGCAAGCCAGTGATAAGCATTGTTTCTATAGATTATAGATTTACTAAAAGTATTCCTTATGGGAAACAAAGGAATGGGCTAAAACAAAGGGATGGGCTCTGGCTAGTCATCTGCAGCAGGAACAAGTCCCTAAGGCACAGATCGCTGGTGCTATTGTTTGTGGCTTAGGAACACCTGAAGCGGTTTTCCATCCTGGGTGGGCCAGGCATTCCTTGCACTCATTCCAGTAAACCGACAGCCTTCCAGGGCATTGTGGCCACCATGAACACATCACAGTGCTGCAGAGATTTTGTTTATGGCCAGTTTTGGGGCCAGTTTATGGCCAGATTTGGGGGCCTGTTCCCAACACCTGGGTATGTGCAGATACACTGTCTAGTATGAGAGTCACAGAGTGGGTGTCTTGTGTTCGCTTCTTGCCTAACAGCAGCAACCCTATCACTGTCTCCTGTAGCTGGGACAAGCTGGTCAAGGTATGGAATCTGGCTAACTGCAAGCTGAAGACCAACCACATTGGCCACACAGGTTATCTGAACACTGTGACTGTCTCTCCGGATGGATCCCTCTGTGCATCTGGAGGCAAGGATGGCCAGGCCATGCTATGGGATCTCAATGAAGGCAAACACCTTTATATGCTAGATAGTAGGGGCATTATCAACACCCTATGCTTCAGTACCAACTGCTACTGGCTCTGTGTTGTCGTGGGCCCCGGCATCAAGATCTGGGACTTATCATCGTAGATGAACTGAAGCAAGAAGTTATCAGTACTGGCAGCAAGGCAGAACTGCCCCAGTGTACCTCCCTGGCCTGGTCTGTTGATGGTCATTTGTTTCCTGGCTACACAGACAACCTGGTGTGAGTGTGGCAGGTGACATGGGCACCTGCTAGAAGTTTATGACGGAGCTTTAGAAATTAAAAAACGAGCAAACTGGAAAAAAAAAAAAGGAGGGGAGTCTCAGGCCTCATGGTGAAGGAGAGTGTTTCCCCTGGCTATTTGTTTTTGTTGAGGTTCCTGATTAATCTGTCTTGCTGGTGGTGTCTGGCTTCCTTGATATTTGTCAGAGGGACACCTGTTCTATTCTGGGAGGAATTGGCCTACATGGGCTGCCTTCTGCTACTAGGCTGTGCCTGGGAAAAACCAGGTCTGGGTGGCTTTCTTCACTTGGGTGAGGTAGGCGTAAGACATCCTGCCTCTGTGCTGTTCTTCTAGTTGTAGGGTTTCAAAGGAGTTTACCTTCTTCTTTCCACCTTCCAGAGTTCTTTAGTTGTCCCTTGTATTATTTGTTTATATTTGTGCTTATTGGGGATTAACTGGGAAAAATGGTCTGTGCTATCTTGTCTGGACCACAAGCTGGGTTTTCCTTCTAATTTCAGTTTCTGTGGCATGTGAGTGTGGAGGTAAATGAGTGGAGAGATACTGGCTGGGGTTGAGTTTGGCTTTGTTGGAGGCCCTGAGATTTACTCACTTTTAAAGAGTTCCTTAAACATCCTATATGCCTGGACTTAAATTTCATTCACCAGTTCGTCACAGAGCTCTGGAAAATTGTAAGCCAGTGCTGTCCTCCCTATGTTTTCTAAAGCCCTATGCTGATACAGAGGGACTTTTCTCTTTAGATATTTTTAGATATTTTCTTGACTTTCCCTAGTTTGGTCTATTCATTCTCTGCCTGCTTCTTTTCATATTGGAGTATCCAGTGTGAAATCTCAGGATTTTGTTAACTTTTCTTTGCCAGAATATCTTTTGGACTGGTTGGGGTAGTACTGGACTCACTAAAACCATGCTGTGAAACTTATGGAATAAGGTTGTACTTCTTTATTTGTTGGTGATATGTTTAAATTTTTGGTTTTTGTTTTTTCTTTTGAGACGGAATCTCGCTCTGTCGCCCAGGCTGGAGTGCAGTGGTGATCTGGGCTCACTGCAAGCTCTGCCTTCCGGGTTCACGTAATTCTCCTGTCTCAGCCTCCCAAGCAGCTGGGACTATAGGCGCCCGCTACCATGCCCGGCTAATTTTTGTATGTTTAGTGGAGATGAGGTTTCACCGTGTTAGCCAGGATGGTCTCGATCTCCTGACCTTGTGATCCACCCACTCGGCCTCCCAAAGTGCTGGGATTACAGGCGTGAGCCACCACACCTGACCAAATTTTTGTTTTTTCTTAAACACTATTTTTTTTTTCCATTATTAGTCAGTAGGAGCTTTTGAAGTACTGCTTGGTGATGAGATTTTTGCAGTTTTTACATCTTCCTCTTACTTTTGACATTGCTAATGATGGTGGTGGCAGCGTGTCTGGAGCAGCTGCTGTGGAGACGCCAGCTGTGGCTGGGGAGGTGTGGCCAGGGCTCTGCACTCTGCAGAGCCGGCAGGGGCTGGGAACAGGCGGGAGCTTTGTGCTCCTGGGTGCAGCTGCAGCTGCCCAGTTGCGGCTTGGGTCCCAGGAAGCCCCCTGCCCCTGCAGGTTTGAAAGTGCCTGCTCTCGCTCCTGGCCTCTCCCTGCTCCTGGTGCCTGCTCCAGGGGGAAGCAAAGTTGTGGCCAAGCCCAGACACTTTTGCAACCTGGCCGGGTATGTGTGTGCTCAGAGTGGTGCTGACCTGCCAGCCCCTTGCCATCGTGGTCCCCTCTGGACTTTGGGTAACAATAAGGATGGGAGGAGGGGCTGCAGGGGCTGAAGGCAGCTTGGCACTGGCCTATAGACACCTCTTGGCACAGTCAGTTTGGGTGCCATGGATGGCATGTTAAAGGCAGACAGGTTCCTAGGCAGAAAGGGGTGGGTCCCTGGTGAAACCTTACCTCAGGCCAGGGATGGCCTGAAGCCTGCGGGCTGGGCTGCCAGTTCCAGGTGAAGTCCGTGGCCCAGAGTGAGACCTTCATTGATGACCGTTTGGCAAATTTGATGGTGCTTTTTCCAGGCGCACCGTGGCTGCCCATGGATGAATCAGTATGCAGTTCCCTGATTCTGAGCACATAAAATCCAGGCTCAGCTAGACACACATTCATCTGGATGACCTGCTTGCGGAAAGGAGCTACCTCGCTTCTGAATTCAACACACACTGTGATAACCTGCCTGCAGAAAGGACCTACCCACTTCGGATCTCCTGAGAGCTATTCTTTCGCTCAGTGAAGCTCCTCTCTGCCTTGCTCATCCTCCAGTTGTCTGCATACCTCATTCTTTCTGGACGTGGGACAAGTGCTTGGGACCCACCAAATGGTGGGCTAAAAGAGCTGTAACACAAACACAGTGGAAACATGCCCTCCGGTTGCCACGTTGCGTGCGACGAGAGAGAGAGAAGATCTGTGGCCCTTCTGGGAGCCCAGACCTCGGGACTCCCTGAGCCAGGGCTGTGACACCCTATAACACCCTCTTTGGGACTCTGTGGTTCCTGGTGTCTCTGAGCTTTCTGGTGCCATTGTGTTCCCCCTGTCCAGATGCTACTGAAGCTACGTGTGGTATGTCTGGTCCAACTGCAGCCTTGAACAGAGCCAGCACGTGTGCTGGTGCCTGGAGCTGCCTGTCCTGCCACAGCTGGTGTGCCTGGCTGTGCGTAGTGGACAGATCCCACACTTGCTCACTCACACACCCCTTGCTGCTCCGCGCCTGTCTCACCCTTGGCAGGTGTGGGATCCAGGCCAGTAGTGTTAGCCAGTGCAGCCTGCCAGGCTGAGTGGATGGAATGACTTCAGCAGGCACAAGCAAAACCCAAGCAGAGGCACCACTGGTCACGGAGGTTTCTGGCTGGCAGAGCGACACTCTAAGGATCCTGTGACATTAATACCTTTTTTTCTTTTTTTTTTTCCCTCCTGACACCTGTGACTCTTCCAGGCCCCTGTTATCTTTTTGCTTACTTAATTTCTATCCTTTGGTTGGTTTCTCCTCCTTTCAATCTTGGATTGACAGGTTCTCATGGATTTTATCCTTCACTCTCTGCTTTTCTGTCAACATTCAGTGTGTTGGTTTCATCTGTCACCTTTAAGTAATTGACTCTCAAGTTTGGATTTTTAACTTTAATATTTTACCTAAAGGTAAAATTTCCAGCTGAAATGATTATAGTTTACTTGAAGTAGCTCCATATTCTTGTTCTTTCATTTCTATTGATACTGTCATGATTATTTATTTCTAAAGCCTTAAAAATTTCATTGAATTGTCTCTTTTTTGTTCACTAAATCCATTCACTAGGTCAAGAATCTTCCATTTTAATTCTCATTGACATTGTCAATTCTAGATCTTCATTTCTCAAGCTATATTGCTATAATGGCTTCTTCTGTCTTATTAGCTGCCAAATCAAAATCTGTCTTTATGTCTCTTTGTCCTTCTTTTAATTGAACTATAACATACACACAGAAAAGTATACAAATCATAAGTGCTCAGCTTGATGACTTTTCACAAACTGAACATACTTGTGCAACTAGCACCAACAAATTAATCTTTTTAAACTATTGTGTTCATGATCTTGGTTTTCAAAAATTGTAATCTTGTGTTAACAAAAATTAATTTAAGGAGTTTGGGCTTTATTAGTTTCTTGAGCAGAGGACTAGCAGAAGATAAATTGGCATGTCATCTCCCACTACTTGTCACATAGAGTTTAATTTTGGAGACATTTGCTATTTTAACTGTATTTCATACTCTTTTTTTTTTGGCCCTATGCTTCCCTATTTCCTGAAATACATTTCCCGTTTGACTTTTTATAGTCTAAATCATGGTCATTATTTCGGTTCTAATTCATATCTTGCCATTTCTAAGAAATTTTCTGGGTGATTCCAGCTTTAATTAACTTGCAGTAGTATTTGCAATACAACAACAAAAACCTAGGAGATATCTGAAATATCTACCAACAGGAATTTTCTTTTTCTTCTTCTTCTTCTTTTTTTTTTTTTTTTTTTTTTAAAGACAGTGTCTCATTTTGTTGCCCTAGCTGGAGTGTAGTAGCACAATCTTGGCTCACTGCAACCTCCACTTCCCAGGTTCAAGTGAGTCTTATGTCTCAGACTCCCAAGTAGCTAGGACTACAGGTGTGTGCCACCATACCCAGCCAATTTTTGTATTTTTAGTAGAGATGGGGTTTTGCCATGTTGGACAGGCTGGTCTTGAGCTCCTGACCTCAAGTGATCCACTTGCCTCAGCCTCCCAAAGTGCTGGGATTACAGGTGTGAAGCACCACATCTGGCCCACCAGCAGGAATTTTTGATGAGAGAAAGGTAAACATTGTTATCACAATGCATTGAGTAGCAGAAGTGATATTTTTCCAAGTTGCAGAATAAAATGAACCACAATATCAGATACAGTTTTTTTAAAAAATGTAAAGTATTCATTGGGTGCAATGGCTTGTGCCTGTAGTTTCAGCTACTTGGAAGGCCGAGGTGGGAGGATTGCTTGAGGCCAAGAGTTTGAGGCGGCAATGTGCTATTATTGTGCCTGTGAATAGCCACTGCACTCCAGCCTGGACAACACAGGAGGATCCCATCTTAAAAAACTGTATGTGTACATATATGCATACACACACACACACTCTTACATACATATACATATGTGATTTTTTTTTCTCTATTTGGAAAACCCTAATTTTTACCATGTCTTTAAATAAGGTTATTGAAGTTAGAGAGCCAAAGCCCTTGCTTTTCTGTGTAGCTTAGAGGATATCAGCTGAATTAAGAAATTCACCTCTGGTATGGATGAACTAGAATGAAAAATAAAAGGTGTTTTTTTTTTTTTTTTTTTTTTTTTTTTTCATTTCTTCTCACTGACTCTGAAAGATTTTACTCCCTGAAATTCTAGGAAATGGTGGGGGGTGGGCAAAATAAATTCTACCATCATTTTCAGGATTTATAATAAACAGGGTATTTTGAGGAAGCTTATGCCAACTGATCTTTAGATGATTATAAGTTATGCTGTAGTAATATTTTAAACAACTTTTTTGAGCATTATTTACAACCAAAGAATTCAGCCATTGAAACTGTACAATTTAATTGTTTTTAGTACATTTACAGTTATGCAGGCACTACTACAATCAATGATTTTCATCACCACAAAAAGAAATCCAGTACCCACTAATGGTCATTCCTAATTTCACCCCACATTTGCCAGCCCTGGTCAACCAGTAATCTAGTTTATAGATTTGCCTATTTTGAGAATTTCATATTAATGAAATCATACCGTGTGATCTTTTGGGTCTGGTTTATTTGAAGTAGTAGCACATTTTCAAGGTTCATGCATGTTGTAGCTTGTATCAATACTTCCTTTTATTGCCAAGTAATATTCCATTGTATGAATGTTATCCTATTTTATTTATCTGTTCACCTGTTGATGTATATTTGGGTTCGTTCTACTTTGTAGCTAATGTGAATAATGTTGCTTCAAACATTCATATGCAAGTTTTTGCATAGACATATGTTTTCATTTCTGTCGGGTATATACCTGGGAGGTGAATTTCTGGGTCATATGCTAACTCTATGTTTTACCTTTTGAGGAACTGCCAAACTCTTTTCCACAGTGGTTGCACCATTTAAGGTTTCAGCTAGCAAGGGATGAAGATTCCGTTCTCTTCAGTGCTAAACTATTTGTCTGTCTTTTTTGATTAGAGACATTCTAGTGGTATGAAATAGTTATCTCATTATAGTTCTGATTTGAATTTTCCTGATAGCTAATGATATTGAACATCTTTTCATGAGCCTATTGGACATTTCTACATTTTTCTTAGAGAATTGTCCATTCAAATCCTTTGTCCGTTTCTTTTGTTGGTTTTTCTTATTATTGAGTTGTAAAAATTCTTTATGTCCTCCATCCAGAAGTTCCTTATCATATATATATGATTTGTAAATATTTTCTCCCATTCTGTAGGTTGTCTTTTCACCTTCTTGATGGTGTCTTTTGAAGCATGGAAGTTTTAAATTTTGATGAAATCCAAGTAATGTATTTTTATTTTTGTCATTTGTGCTTTTGTTGTTGTATCTAAGAAACCATTGCCGAAGCCACGGTCACAAAAATTTACTTGTATGTGTTATTCTGAGAGTTTTATAGTTTTAGCTCTGATATTTAGGTGTGTCATCCATTAACAGTTAATGTTTTGTGTGCGATCTAAGGAAGACATCCTGCTTCATTGTTTTGCATGTGGAAATTCAGTTGTCCCAGAACCAGTTGTTGAAAAGACTTTTCTTGGTACCCTTGTAGAAAATCACTTTACCATAAATGTGAAGATTTATATTTGGCCCCTATAGTCTATTCCATTGATTTCTGTTTGTCCATATGCCATTACCATAGTGTCTTGATCACTGTAGCTTTTTAGTAGGTTTGAAATCAGAAAGTGTGAATCTTCCAATTTTGTGCCTCTTTTCAAGTTATTGTGTGTTATTTTGGCTCCCTTACTTTTCTATATAGATTTTAGGATAGCTTGTCAATTTCTGTAAGAAATCTGAGATATTAATATGGATTATGTTATATTTCTTGATCAAATTGGAGGCTCTTTCTTAACAATATTAAATCTTTTGATCTGTGAATGTGAATATATCAATTTACTTAGGTCTTTAAAAATTACTTTCTTTTTTGAGATAGAGTTTTGCCCTTGTTGCCCAGGCTGGAGTGCAGTGGGTATGATCCTGGCTCACTGCAACCTCCACTTCCTGGTTTAAGCTGTTCTCCTGCCTCAGCCTCCTGAGTAGCTGGAATTACAGGAATATACCACCACGCGTGGCTACTTTTGTATTTTTAGTAGAGACGGGGTTTCTCCAGGTTGGTCAGGCTGGTCTCAAACTCCAGACCTCAGGTGATCCGCCTGCCTCAGCCTTCCAAAGTGCTGGGATTATAGGTTTCACCCACTGCACCTGGCCCTAAAATTACTTTCAACAGTGTCTTATAGTTTTAAGCATACAGGTTTTGCTTTTTTTGGTAAAATTTATTCCTAAGTATTTTATTCTTTTTTGGTGCTTTTGTAAATAGA
This sequence comes from Papio anubis, assembly GCF_008728515.1. Taxonomy (NCBI): domain Eukaryota; kingdom Metazoa; phylum Chordata; class Mammalia; order Primates; family Cercopithecidae; genus Papio; species Papio anubis. The sequence goes on from NC_044980.1 coordinate 101,668,267, forward strand.
ATTGTTTTCTCATTTCATTTTTGGATTGTTCAATGATGGTATATAGAAATATAATTTATTTTTGTATATTGACCTTGTACCCTGTAATATTACTTAACTGTTTTTTATTTGTTTATATTTTAATTTTTGTGGATATATAGTAGGTATATCTATTTATAGGGTACATGAAATATTTTGATACAGACATGCAGTATGTAATAATCACATCAGGGTAAATGGGGGTATCCATCACCTCAAGCATTTATTCTTTGTGTTACAAACAATTCAATTATACAGCTTTAGTTATTTGATAATGTACAATTAAATTATTATTGACTACAGTCACCTTGTTGTGCTATCAGGTACTAGGTCCTATTCTTTACATATTTTTTGTACCCATTAACCATCCCAACTTTCCCCCTGCTTCCCACTACCCTTTATAGCCTATTGTAACCATCCTTCTACTCTCTGTCTCTATGAGTTCAAGTTTGTCTTTCTGTGTCTGGCTTATTTCACTTAATATAATGACCACAAGTTCTATCCATGTTGTTGCAGATAACAAGATCTCACTCTTTGTACCACATCTCTTTATTCATTCATCTGTTGATGGACACTTAGGTTGCTTCCAAATATTGGCTATTGTAAACAGTGGTGCAATAAACATAAGAGTGCAGATACCTCTTTGGTATACAGATTTCCGTTTTTTTTTGTTTTGTTTTGTTTTTTGTTTTTTTTTTGGGGGGGGGGAGGTTATATACCCAGCAGCAGGATTGCTGGATTATATGGTAGCTCAGTTTTTAGTGTTTTGAGGAATCTCCAAACTGTTGTCCATAGTAGTGGTTGTACTAATTCACATTCCCACCATCAGCAGTGCTTCAGGGTTCTCTCTTTTCTACATCCTTACTCTTTGTTTTCTGGTCTTTTTCCTTTCCTGTCTTCCTGTTTTCCTTTCTTTTAGGGAAGGTAATTTTCTTTGGTGGTATGACTTAATTTTACTTTTTTTGTATTCATTTTATGTTTTTTGATTTGAGATTACCATGAAGCTTGCAAATACTATTTTATAACCCATTATTTTAAACTAATGACAAGTTAACATGATTGTGTAAACAAACAAGCAAAAAGAAAACTAATGAAAAAAACTCTGTACTTTGACACCCCCTCCGCTTTTTAACTTATTGTTGTTTCTATTCATAACTCGTTGTACTGTGTCTTGAAAAGTTGTAGTTATTATTTTTGATTGGTTCATCTTGTCTTTTTTCTTAAGACCAGAGTAGTTTACACACCACAGTTATACATTATTATTATAATGTGATAATATGCTTTGTTTGTGTACTTAATTTTACCAGTGAGTTTTGTACCTTCAGATGATTTGTTATCGCTCATTAATGTCCTTTTCATTCTGGTTGATTAATCCCCCTTAGCATTTCCTTTTTTTTTCTTTTCTTTTCTTTTTTTTTTTTGAGACGGAGTTTCACTCTTGTTGCCCAGGCTGGAGTACAATGGCGTGATTTCGGCTCCCTGCAACCTCCACCTCCTGGGTTCAAATGATTCTCCTGCCTCAGCTACCCTAGTAGCTGGGGTTACATGTGCCCACCACCATGCCCAGCTAATTTTTTGTGTTTTTAGTAGAGATGGGGTTTCACCATGTTGGCCAAGCTGGTCTTGAACTTCTGACCTCAGGCGATCCACCTGCCTCAGCCTCCCAAAGTGCTGGGATTACAAGTGTGAGCCACTGTGCCCGGCTCCCTTTTTTTTCTTTCTTGAGTTTCACTCTTGTTGCCCAGGCTGTAGTACAATGGCGCAATCTTGGCTTACTGCAACCTCTGCCTCCTGGGTTCAAGCAATTCTCCTGTCTCAGCCTCCCAAGTAGCTGGGATTACAGGTGCCAACCACCATGCCCGGCTAATTTTTGTATTTTTAGTAGAGATGGGATTTCGCCATGTTGACCAGGCTGGTCTCGAGCTCCTGACCTCAGGTGATCCACCCACCTTGGCCTCCCAAAGTGCTGGGATTACAGGTGTAAGTCACTGTGCTTGCCCCCCGCTTAACATTTCTTATAGGACAAGTGTGGTGTTGATGAAATCCTTCAGCTTTTGTGTGTCTGGGAATATCTTTATTTCTCCTTTATGCTTAAAGGATATTTTCACCAGACATGCTATTCTAGGGTAGACTTTTTTTTTGTTTTTTTGTTTTTTTTTTTCCCTTCAGCACTTTAAATATTTCATGCTACTCTCTCCTGCCATGTAAGATTTCCGCTGAAAAGGCTGCTGCCACACATATGGGATCTCCATTGGATGTTATTTGTTTCTTTTCTCTTGCTGCTTTTAGGATCCTGTCTTTATTCTTGACCTTTGGGAGTTTGATTATTAAATGCCTTGAGGTAGTCTTTAGGTTAAATCTGCTTGTTGTTCAAGAACCTTCTTGTATATGAATATTTATATCTTTCTCCAGGTTTGGAAAGATCTCTGTTATTATCTCTTTGAATAAACTTTCTACTCTTATCTCTTTCTCTTTCTGTACCTCCTTTTTAATTCTTTTTTTTTTTTTTTTTTTTTTTTTTTGAGACGGAGTCTAGCTCTGTCGCCCAGGCTGGAGTGCAGTGGCCAGATCTCAGCTCACTGCAAACTCCGCCTCCTGGGTTTACGCCATTCTCCTGGCTCAGCCTCCCGAGTAGCTGGGACTACAGGCGCCTGCCACCTCGCCCGGCTAGTTTTTTGTATTTTTTAGTAGAGACGGGGTTTCACCGTGTTAACCAGGATGGTCTCGATCTCCTGACCTTGTGATCCACCCATCTTGGCCTCCCAAAGTGCTGGGATTACAGGCTTGAGCCACCGCGCCCGGCTCCTTTTTAATTCTTAATTACTCTTACATTTGCCCGTTTATGCCTGGGCATGGTGGCTCATGCTTGTAATCCCAGTACTTCGGAAGGCCAAGATGGGAAGATTGCTTGCACATAGGAGTTTGACAGCAGCCTGGGCAATAAAGTGTGACCCCTTCTTTACAAAAAAAATTAAAATTAGCTGGGCATGGTGACACATGCCTATAGTCCCAGCTACTCAGGAGGCTGAGACAGGAGGATCTCTTGAGCCCAGGAGGTTGAGGCTGCAGTAAGCTCTGATTGTGCCACTATACTCTAGCCTGGGTGACAGAGGGAGACTCTGTCTGGAAAAAAAGAAAAGCTTTCCCCTTTTGAGGCTATTTTCTAGTTCTTGTAGGCATAGTTTATTCTCTTTCATTCTTTTTTTGTTATTGCTCCCTCTGACTATTTTTTGTGCCACTATACTCCAGCCTGGGCAACAGAGGGAGACCCTATCTGGAAAAAAAGAAAAAAATTTCCCCTTTTGAGGCTATTTTCTAGTTATTGTAGGCATGGTTTATTCTCTTTTATTCTTTTTGTTGTTGTTGTTCCCTCTATTTTTAAATAGCCTATCTTCAAGCTCACTAATTCTTTCTTTTGCTTCATCGATTCTGATATTAAGAGACACTGATGCATTCTTCAGTATGTCAGTTGCATTTTTCTGCTCTAGAATTTGTGCTTCATTCTTTTTATTGATTTCAATCTCCTTGTTAAGTTGATCTAGATAGATTTCTAAATTCGGTCTCTCTGTTATCTTGAATTTTTCTGAGTTTCTTCAGCTATTTTGAGTTCTCTGTGTTAAAGGTCCCTTATCTTTCAGGCCAGGATTGGTTCCTGGTGCCTTAATTTAGTTTGTGTATGGAGGTCCTGTTTTCCTGGATGGTTTGGAATCCTGTGGATGTTCGACAGAGTCTGTACATTCAAGAGTTAGGTATTTATTGTAGCCTTCACTTCTGTGCTTTGTTTGTACCTGTCATCCTTGGGAAGGCTTTCCAGGTAATACAAGGTACTTGGGTGTTGTGATCCAAGCTGTATCTGTATTAGGGGCCACTTCAAGCCCAGTAACACTATGATTAATGCAGACTTGTAGGGGCACTGCCTTTATGGTCTTGGATAAGATCTGGAAGCATTCTCTACATTACTAGGCAAAAACTCTTGTTCCCTTTCATTCCTTTCTCCCAAACAAATGGGATCTCTCTCTGTTTTGAGTCACCTGGAGCAGGGGGTGGGGTGACACAGTCACCATGTTGCTACCAGTACTGGAACTGCACTGGGTAAGACCTGAAGCCAGCACAGCACTGGGTCATGCCCAAGACCCACTGTAATTGCTACCTGACTCCTGCCTGTTTGCTCAAGTCACCTGAGCTTTATCATCAGCAGGTGGTGAAGCCAGCCAAGCTTGTGTCCTTTCCTCAAGGGCTCTAAGTGGGTCCAAAGATGTCTGTTAAACAAGGAGTGGAGTCAAAACCTTAGAAATCTACCTAGTGCCCTATTCTACGGCTAAACTGGTGCTCGAGCCATGAGACAAAGTCTTTCCCGCTCTTCCCTCTCCTTTCCACAGGTAAAGAGCCTCTCTCCCTGGCCACCACTACCACAGGCCCACAGGAAGGACTGCCGGGCTACTGCTGATGTTGGCGGAAGGCCCAAGTTTCCTTCAGTCAGATTGTGGTGAATGCTGCCAGGCCTGGGACTTACCCTGCAGGGCAGTGGGCTCCTCTCTGGCCCGCAGCAGGTCTAGAAGTGCCATCCAAGAGGCAAGACCTGGCATTGGAAGCTGTAAGAATGTGCTTGGTGCTCTACCCCACTGTGTTTGAGATGATACCTAAGGTGTGAGACAAAGTCCCCTTAACTTTCTCTTTGTTTTTCTCAAGCAGAAGGAGTCTCTCCCCATAGCCACCACTACAACTGGAAATGTGTTAGGTCTCACCTGAGGTTAGCATGTCTGAATCTGACCCAGGGCCCACAGCGTACTACCTGGGTATCACTGCTGGTTATTCAGGGACCATAGGCTATTAAGTCAGCAGGTGATGAAGCCTGCCAGGACTGAGTCCTCACTTTCAAGGCAGTGGGTTTTTTTTTTTTGGCCCAGGTTGTGTTTAGAAATGGCATTCAGGAGGTAGGGCCTATAATAGGGGTCTAATGACTGTCCAGTGCTCTATCCTACTGTGGCTGAGCTGGTATCCAAGAGGCAAGACAATGTTCTCTTTACCGTTTGTCTCCTGTCCTCAAGCAGAAGGATGGAGTCACTTTTGTTGCTGCAAGCTGTCCTGGCTGGGGTGCAGAAGGGGTGTTGCAAGCACTCCTGTAGCCTCCCTCTTTCATGTCTCTCTAGGTTGCTGAAACTCAAGTTCTGACTGCTGGAATGGGCAATTCCCCTCTGGCTGTGACTGGTCTAAATGCTCCCTTCCTGGGTGGACATTGGCTGAGTTCATCCTGGTTTTGCTTTCTGCTGTGACAGGGCAGCAGTGAGTTTACTGCAAAGTACCGCAATCACAGTGCTTTCTTTCTCCTCCAAGCATACTCTGTGTACCATGTGGCCACTGCCGGGGGATGGGAAAGGACTGGTCTTGATGATTCAAGACTGTGTTTTCTACACTTTTCAGTACCTCTTGCAATGATAGGAAGTTAAAACTGGGTACTGTGATTGCTCACCTGATGTTTGGTTCTTATGAAGGTGATTTTTGTGTGTGTAAATAGTTGTTAAATTTGGTGTTCCTGCTGGCAGGGGGGCAGGGGGGCACAATTTGTAGAGGCTTCTAGTCATTTATTTTAATAGTTTTTGTTGCATTACATAGGATTTTCTACATACAAGATGATGTAATTTGCAAATTAAGATTGTTTTACTTCTTTCTATCCCATCTGAATGCCCCTTTTATTTCATTTATTTCATTGTATTGGCTAAGACCTCTGGTGTAATATTGAAGCCAACAATAGAGTGGACCTCTTCATCTTATTTCTGATCTTTGGAAGAAAGTATTCAGTCGTGATTTTTTTTTTTTTTTTAACCTCAAAGAAGAATCTATCATAACTTTTTTTTTTGAAGACTAATTTCCTTTTTATTTAAGAGTTTTTCTCTTTTGTTTACATACACAGATAATGTGCTGATTAGAAGGCTCACTTGTGCAGTGTGGAGGATAACCAGTGCCTTACAAAATGGGATTTGGGAGTGACCTGAAGAATTCACATGAAGCAGTGTTAAAATTGCAAGACTGGGAATTACGGTTACTGGAAACAGTAAAGAAATTTATGGCCCTGAGAATAAAAAGTGATAAAGAATATGCATCTACTTTACAGAACCTTTGTAATCAAGTTGATAAGGAAAGTACTGTCCAAATGAATTATGTCAGCAATGTATCCAAGGTAAGAAGAATAATTTCATTATTTGCTATTTATAGTATTATAATTGTCCTTAAAATGCAATAGCTCATACTGTTGAATGATCATACTCAAGTCAGCATTCTTAAGCAGTGATTCCACAATTTTACAGAGTATGAGAATCTCATGGAGAAGTTTTTCAAAATTATACATTTTGGAGTGGCTGGGCATGGTGGCTCATGCCTGTAATCTTAGCACTTTGGAAGGCTGAGGCGGGAGCATCACTTTAGCCTAGGAGTTTGAGACCAGCCTGGGGAAAGTGGTGAAACCCTGTCTGTACAAAAAATATGAAAATTAGCTGGGCATGGTAGCATGTGACTGTTGTCCTAGCTCCTTGGGAGGTTGAGGTGGGAGGATTGTTTGAGCCTGTTAGATCAAGGCTGCAGTGAGCCGTGGGTGACAGTGAGACCCTGTCTCAAAAAAACAGAACAAAAAATTGGGGAGCTGTACCTCTCTGATATTCTGACTTGATGGGTCAGGTTTGAGAACCATTGTTACAAATTTGGTTTCTTTTATTAACTCTTCTGGCTTTGGGTCATTTGAACCCTGCTATTTTTCCCTTTAGAACAAACTTTAGTTATAAACCACTCCCTGAATTCTTCTGTGAATCATTAGTGTTGTGAATCATATGGAATATTTTAGCATGTAGCTGTTATTTGCTATCATTTCAGTACAAAAATATTAGTATATTGTTGAGTTAGTCACTCTTAAAACATCCATTGGATGAATAATGTATTTTTTAAATCCAAGATTATTCTGTCATATAAAAATAAGGGCCAGAATTGTACTGTTAATTGTTCTTTGAAAACACTGAAGAAGAAATGTTAAACTCTAATAGTTCTTGGATTCTTGCTCTGTTACTTCCAGTGTCTTATTTAAATATCATATTTCACTATATTTATTCAAAGTTAAAAATAAATCTTTTTAACTTTAGAATGTTAAAAAAAATTAATCTTCTTTCACTTTTGGGTCTTAGGATTTGAGTAAATTTTAGAGGAAAACTCTGTTACCTGTGGAGCCTGTGTATATAGTGTGTTTGATCAAGTAAAGATTTGTGATTTTGTTAAGTCCACTAATGTTAATATATTTAACTTCCTTTCTGGGCCAGTATCTAGTCTGAAGGTAGAGCTGCCAGAGATGGCCACAAACAATACAGGACATCATCTGAATTTGCATGCAGTATTTTGGATGAACATATATTAAAAATTATTTGTTACTTATCTGAAATTCAAATTTAACTGGATATCCTTTTTTTTATTTGGCAGTTTCGTCTGTGGGTATAAGCCTGCTATTATGTTAATGAGAATAGATAGGGAAATTGATAGGAAAAGTACTTTTGGCATTTTAAGAGTCACATTTTATTTAATTCTTGTTTTTGGTAAGCTACCTGGTGTCTCTGAGTCCAAAGGCTTTCTGCTTCATTTATACCTCTTGTTTTCTTTTCTTTCTTTCTTTCTTTTTTCTTTTTTTGAGATGCAGTCTCACTTTCTTGCCCAGGCTGGAGTACAGTGGTGCAATGTTAGCTCACTACAACTGCTGCCTCCTGGGTTCAGGTGATTCTTGTATCTCAGCCTCATGAGTAGCTGGGATTACAGGTGTGTACTACTACACCTGGCTAAGTTTTGTATTTTTAGTGCAGACGGAGTTTCACTGTGTTGGCTAGGCTGATCTTGAACTCCTGAGCTCAAATGATCTACCTGCCTTGGTCTCCTGAGCTTTACCAGAGTCATCTGACCTCATAAATCTTGACCTCCCTTTTGCAGGACACTTAGGTTTTAACTTTTCCTCGTGTGCTGATTAGTTACCACTTACCTGCTTTTCATTTTCTTACATGTTGACGTGTCTTACTTGCCGTTGTCACATAGTTTCTATTTTCTTTGTTATTGCTAATTTATACATTAAATTAACAGTTGAACAATGGTTGAGAACTCACAGAAAATCAAGGAGTATGTCAGCTTTTCCTCCTTTTTTTTTCTTTTAGGATCTTGCTCTGGCATCTAGGCTGGAGTGCAGTGGCACAGTCATCTGTCCTCATTGCAGCCTTGACCTCCCAGGCTCAAGCAATCTTTCCACCTCAGCTTTCTAGGGAGCTGGGATTATAGGCATGTGCAACCATAACTGGCTACTTTTATTTTTTATTTTATAGAAACGGGGTCTCAATATGTTGCCCAGGCTGACCTTAAACTTCTGGGCTCAAGTAATCCTCCCACCTTGGCCTTCCAAAACTCTGGGATTATAAGCATGAGCCACTGTGACCAGCCATTCTTTCCTCTTAACACAGAAATACTATGATTTATTCTACCTATAAGTAAAGTCTACCTTTTTTTAAGAGGATTGTGCTTTTCATGTTATATCTTTAAAAAATCTTTGCCTGATGCAAAGTTAGAGTTTTGCCTGTGTTATCATCTGGAAATTTTGTATTTTTAACTTTTGTATGTAGGTCCATGATTTATTTTGTATATGTGGCAAGCTATGGATTGAAGTCCTTTTTTTTTTTTTTTTTTTTTTTTTTTTGGTTTTCTTTTTTTTTTATTTTTTTTTTTTTTAAATCTATGTTTTTTTCTTTTTTTTTTTTTTTTTTTTTTTTGCTTCTGGATATCCATTTGTTCTAACATCATTTGTTGAAAATGCTAAGCTTTCTCCATTGAATTGCCTTTCATCTTTGTTTAAAATCAGTTGACCGTAATGCGAGTCTATTTTTATACTCTTTATTCTGTTCCATTCATATTTTTGTCTATCATGACACCAGTAACACATTTAATTATTTGGTCCTTGATAATAATATTAAAGTAGTCATCCCTTATTCATGGGAGATAGGTTCTAATATCCCCAGTAGATGTCTGAAGCTGTGGAAAGTACTGAACGTCCATTGTTGTCAATCAGAATATATTTCTGTTCATGCCTTCCACCCACATGTTTAATTGCTTTTCCATCTTAACTAAGCACTTATCATGCACTATGCATATATAACTTTTGCAGTTTGAAGTGCAACATCAAAAATTCAAAGGCACAAATTTCCTTTTTCTTCTTTTTCACAGTTGCTTGGATAGAAGATTCATTCTTACTATAGCTCTTAGCAACCTCAGCATATGGTTTTTTTCTTTCCTTAAATTGAGAACTTTCATCCCTTCACCCAAAGGAGACACTTTCTGGCTTCTTTTTGGCATATCCAAATTATCAGCATCACTATCCTTGCAGTTTGGGGCCATTATTAAGTTAAATAAAGGTTCCTTAAACACAAGCACTGCTATAGCAAGACAGTTGATCTAATAACTGAGATGGCTACTAAGTGAGTAATATTCAAGTAGCATATAGAGCGTGGATACACTAGACAAAGGGATGATTCATATCCTGGGCAGGACAGAGTGGGGAGGCTAGGTATTTCATCATACTACTCAGAGCGGTGTCACCTTAAAACTTACGAATTGTTTATTTCTGGAATTTTCCATTGTTGGACTACGTGCAATTGAAACTGCAGGAAGCAAAACAACAGATTAAGGGGTACTACTGAACTTATTGTTTTTCTTAATTATTTTGGCTTTTCTAAATCCTGTGCATCTCCTTATGAATTTTAGGAGCATCTTACCAATTTTTATTTTTTTTTTAAAAGGCTACTGGGATTTTGTTTGGAGTTATATTGAAAGTATAGATAAATTTGGGGAAAATCTATATCTTAACAGTATTGGGTCTTTCAGTAAGTGAAAATGGTGTACATTTTAAATTGTTAAAAAATAATTAAACTTTTATTTTAGATTCTGGGGATACACATACAGGTTTGTTTCCTGGGTTATTATGTGATGCTGAGGTTTATGATATGAATGACCCCATTACCAAAGTAGTGAGCATAATACCCAATAGTTTTTCAGCCTTTTCCCCCATCCTTCCCTCTCTCCTCTAATATTCTGCACTGCCCATTGTTTCCATCTTTATATCCTTGTGTACCCAATGTTTAGCTGCCACTTATAAGTGAGAACATGGAGTATTAATTTTTTTTTGTTCCTTTGTTAATTTGCTTAGGATAATGGCTTCCAGCTGCATACATGTTGCTGCAAAGGGCATGATTTCATTCTTTTTTATGACCATGTAGTATTCTATGGTGCATATATACTGCATTTTCTTCATCTCATCCACCATTGATAGGCAATGAGGTTGATTCCATGTCTTTGCTACTGTAAATAGTGCTATGATGAACATACAAATGTAGGTGTCTGTTTGGTAGAACTATTTATTTTCTTTTGGCTATATACCCACTAATGGGACTGCTAGGTCTAATGGTAGTTCTGTTTTAATTTCTTTGAGAAATCTCCAAGTGCTTTCTCTAGTGGCTGAACTAATTTACATTTCCACCAACAGTGTATAAATGTTCCCGTCTCTCCACAACCTCATGAGCATGTGTTGTTTTTTTGACTTTTTAATTATAGCCATTCTTACTGGTGTGAGATGGTATTTCATTGTGGTCTTGATTTGCATTTATCTGATAATTAATGATGTTGAGCATTTTATCGTGTGTTTGTTGGCCACTTGTATGTCTTCCTTTGAGAAGTATCTGTTAATGTCCTGTGCCCACTTTTTAATGTTTTTTTTTTCTTGATGATTTGTTTAAGTTCTGTATAGAACATTAGTCCTTTGTTGGATGCATGGTTTATGATTATTTTCTCCCATTCTGTAGGTTGTCTGTTTACTCTGTTGATGTTACTTTTGTTATATAGAAACTCTTTAGTTTGATTGAGTCCCACTTGTGAATTTTCATTTTCGTTGCAATTGCTTTTGAGAATTTAGTAATAAATTTCTTCCCACAGCTGATACCTAGAATGGTGTTTCCCAGGTTTTCTTCTAGGATTCTTACAGTTTGAGGTCTTACATTTAAATCTTTAATCCATTCTGAATTAATTTTTGTACAGGGTGAAAGTTAGGGGACATGTTTCATTCTTCTGCATATAAAGCTAGCCCACTATCCCAGTACCATTTATTGAATAGGGAGTTCTTTCCCTGTTGCTTATTTTTGATGAAAGATCAGATGGCTGTAGGTGTGCGTTTTTTTTTTGTTTTTGTTTTTGTTTTTTTCTGTGTTTTCTAATCTGCTCCATTGGTCTATGTGTCTGGTTTTATACCACTACCATGCTGTTTTGGTTATTGTAGCTTTAGAGTATAATTTGAACTTGGGTAATGTCAAGCCACTAGCTTTGTTCTTATTACTTAGGACTGCTTTGGCTCTTTGGGTGACTTTTTGGTTGCATATGAATTTTATAATAGTTTTTTCCCAGTTCTATGAGAAATGACAGTAGTTTGATAGGAATAGTGTTGAATCTGTGGATTACTTTGGGCAGTATGGGCATTTAATGATATCGATTCTTTCAGACCATAAGCACAGAATGTGTTTCGATTTTTTTGTGTCATCTATGATTTCTTTCAGCAGTGTCATGTAGTGCTTCTTGTAGGGATCTTTTACTTTCTTGGTTAAATGTATCCCTAGGTGTTTTGTTTTATTTTTTTGTTTCTAGTGTAAATGGCATTGCATTCTTGATTTGGCTATCAGCTTGAATGTTATTGGTGTATAGAATTGGTACTGATTTTTCTAATTGATTGTGTATCCTGATTCTTTACTGAAGTCGTTTATCAGTTTCAGGAGCCTTTTGGTGAAGTACTTAGGGTTTTGTAAATATAGACGCATGTCATCCATGAAGAGAGATAGTTTGACTTCTTTTCCTATTTGAGTGCCTTTTATTTTTTTCTCTTGCCTGATTGTTGTGGCCAGGACTTCCAGTACTGTATTGGTTTGGAGTGGTGAGAGTGTGCATCCTTGTCTTATTCCATTTCTCAAGGGGAATAGCTCAAGCATTTGTCCTTCAGTATGATGTGGGCTGTGTGTTTGTCATAGATGGCTGTTACTATTTTGAGTTATATTCCTTCCATGCCTAGTTTATTGAGGATTTTTATTGTGAAGCAATGATGGATTTTATCAAACGCTTTTTCAGCAGCAATTGAGATTATTATATGGTTTTGTTTCTAATTGTGTTCATTGGACAAATTACAGTTATTGATTTGTATATGTTGAACCAACCTTGCATCGCAGGAATGAAGCCTATTGGATCATGGTGAATTAATTTTTTGATGTGCTGCTTGATTCGGTTTGCTATTAATAGTATTTCATTGAGGATTTTTGTGTTTATGTTCATCATGGATATTGACCTGTAGTTTTCTGCTTTTGTTGTGTCTTTGCCAAGTTTTGGTATCAGTGTGATGCTGGCTTTTTAGAATGAATTAGGTAGAATTCCCTGCTACTTGATTTTTTGGAATAGTTTCTGTAGAATTGGTACTACCTCTTTGTACATCTAGTAGAATTTGGCTGTGAATTCATTTAGTCTGGTTTTCTTTTTTTTTTTTTTTAATTTAGTAGGTTTTTATTACTTATTCAATTTGGAGCTGGATATTGGTCTTTTCAGGGTTTCAGTTTCTTCCTTGATATGGTTTGGCTATGTCCCCACCTAAATCTCATCTTGAATTGTAACTTCCAAATTTCCCACGTGTTGTGGGAGGTGATTGATAATGGGAGTGGGTCTTTCCTGTGCTGTTCTCGTGATAGTGAATGAATCTCATGAGATCCGATGGTTTTAAAAATGGGAATTTTCCTGCACAAGCTCTCTTTTGCCTGCCACCATCCACATAAGATGTGATTTGCTTCTCCTTGCCTTCCACCATGTTTGTGAGGCCTCCCCACCCATGTGGAACTGTAAGTCCAGTTAAATCTCTTTCTTGTGTTAATTGGCCAGTCTCAGGTATCAGCAGCATGAAAACAGACTAATACAGTGAATTGGTACCAGTAGAGTGGGGCATTGCTAAAAAGATACCTGAAAATGTGGTAATGACTTTGGAACTGGGTAACAGGCAGAGGTTGGAACAGCTTGGAAGGCTCAGAAGAAGATAGGAAAATGTGGGAAAGTTTGGAACTTCCTAGAGACTTGTTGAATGGCTTTGATAAGAATACTGTTAGTGATATGAATGATAAGGTCCAGGCTAAGGTGGTCTCAGATGGAGATGAGGAACTTGTTGTGAACCGGAGCAAAGGTGACTCTTGTTATGTTGCAGCAAAGATACTGGTGGAATTTTGCCACTACCCTAGAGATTTATTGAAATTTGAACTTGAGAGAGATGATTTAGGGTATCTGGCAGAAGAAATTTCTAAGAAGCAAAGCATTCAAGAAGTGACTTGGGTGCTGTTAAAGGCATTCAGTTTTATAAGGGAAGCCGAGCATAAAAGTGTGGAAAATTTGCAACCTGACAATGTGATAGAAAAGAAAATCCCATTTTCTGAAAGAAATTCAAGAAATTTATAAGTAACAAGGAATTAAATGTTAATCACTAAGACAATGGTGAAATGTCTCCAGGGAATGTCAGAGGTCTTCATGGCAGCCCCTCCCATCACAGGCCTGGAGGCCTAGGAAGAAAACATGGTATTGTGGGCCAGGTTCAGGGTCCCTGTGTTATGTGCAGTCTAAGGACTTGGTGCCCTGTATCCTAGCCACTCCAGTCATGACTAAAAGGGGCCAAGGTACAGCTTGGGCCATGGCTTCAGTGGGTGCAAGCTCCAAGCCATGGCAGCTTCCATGTGGTGCTGAGCCTGACAGTGCATAGAAGTCAAGAATTGAGGTTTGGGAACCTCCTCCTAGATTTCTGAGGATGTATGGAAATATCTGGATGTCCCAGCAGAACTTTGCCACAGGGGTGGGGCTCTCCTGGAGAACCTCTGCCAGTGCAATGTGGAAGGGAAAGGTGGGGTCAGAGCCCCTACACAGAGTCCCTACTGGGGCACCGCCTGGTGGAGCTGTGAGAAGAGGGCCACTGTCTTCCAGACCCCAGAATGGTAGAGCCACTGACAACCTGCACCATGTACCTGGAAAAGCTGCAGACACTCAACAACAGCCTGTGAAAGCAGCTGAAAGGGAGGCTGTACCCTGCAAAGCCACAGGGGCAGAGCTGCCCAAGACCATGGGAACCCACCTCTTTCACCAGCGTGACCTGGATGCAAGACATGGAGTCAAAGGAGATCATTTTGGAGCTTTGAGATTTGACTGCCCCACTGGATTTCAGACTTGATGGGGCCCGTAGCCCCTTTGTTTTGGCCAGTGTGTCCCTTTTGGAATGGCTGTATTTACTTAATACCAGTACTCCCATTGTATCTAGGAAGTAACTAAGCTGCTTTTGATTTTACAGGTTCATAGGCGGAAGGGATTTGCCTTGTCTCAGATGAGACATTGAATTGTGAACTTTTGAGTTAATGCTGAAATGAGTTAAGACTTTGGGGGATTGTTGGGAAGGCATGATTGGTTTTGAAATGTGAGGACATGAGATTTGGGAGGTGTCCAGGGTGGAATGATGTGGTTTACCTGTGTCCCAACCAAAATCTCATATTGCATTGTAACGCCCACAATTCCCATGTGTTGTGGGAGGAACCCGATGGGAGGTGATTGAATTATGAGGGCAGGTCTTTCCTGTGCTGTTCTCGTGATCGTGAATGAGTCTCATAAGATCTGATGATTGTAAAAACGAGAATTTTCCTGCACAAGCTTTCTTTTTGCTTGTTGCCATCCACATAAGATGTGATTTGCTTCTCCTTGCTTTCCACCATGTTTGTGAGGCCTCCCCAGCCATGTGGAAGTGTAAGTCCAGTTAAACCTCTTTCTTTTGTAAATTGGCCTGTCTCGGGTATGTCTTTATCAGCAGTGTGAAAACAGACTAATACATTCCTCATTCAATCTTGAGAAGTTGTGTGTTTCAGGAATTTGTCCCTTTCCTGTAGATTTTCTAGTTTGTTTGCATAGAGGTGTTCATAATAGTCTCTGAGGATCTTTTGTTTTTCTGTGGATCGGTTGTGACGTCACCTTGGTGATTTCTTATTGTGCTTATTTTGCATCTTTTGTCTTTTTCTTTGTTGGTCTAGCTACTGGTCTATCAACCTGTTTATCCTTTCAAAGATCAAAGTTTTTGTTTTGTTGTTTGTATGGATGATTGAATATCAATTTCATTTAGTTATTATTTGGTTTTAGTTACTTCTTTTGCTATCTTTAGGGTTAGTTTGTTCTTGTTTTTCTTGATCTTCTAGGTATAGTGTTAGATCCTGAATTTGAGATCTTTCTGCCTTTTTGGGGTGGTGTTTAGTGCTATATACTTTTCTCTGAACACTGCTCTTGTTGCATCCCAGAGATTCTGGTATGCTATTTCTCTATTTTTATTTATTTCAAATAATTTTTTGATTTCTGCCTTAATTTCATTGTTTACCAACAAGTCATTCTGGAGCAAGTTGTATAATTTCCATGTAATTGTGTGGTTTTGAGAGATCTTGGTATTGATTTCTCCTTTTATTTCACTGTGGTCCAGGAGTGTTGTTGGTATGATTTAGATTTTTTTTTTTTAATTTACTGGGACTTGTTTCATGGCCAAGCATGTGGTTGATGTTAGATTATGTTCCATGTCAGATGAGAATAATGTGTATTCTATGTATGATACCCGGAATATTTTGTAGATTTCTATTAGATCCAGTTGGTCAAGTGTTGAATTTCAGGTCAGAATTTCTTTGTTAGTTTTCTGTCTCAGTGATCTGTCTGATGCTATCAGTGGGGTGTTGTGTGACTGTCTGTTTCTTTTTGTAGGTCTAGATGTACTTGTTTTGTGAATCTAGGTGCTTCAATGTTGGGTGCATATATTAAGTGTAAGTTGAGTCTTGTTGATTTAAATTCTTTATCATTATTATCATTATTACTTCTTTGTCCATTTTTTTTTGTTGGTCCAACATTTGTTTTACCTGATATAAGAATAGCTTCACTACTCTTTTTGTTTTCTGTTTGTGTGATCTTTCTCTAACCCTTTACTCTGTGCCTATGGGTGTCAACATGTAAGAATGGGTTTCTTGAAGACAGCAGATGGTTGGGTTTCTTTTTTTAATCCAACTTGCAACTCTGTGCCTTTTAAGTGGGGGTAGTTAGGCAAATTTACATTCAATATTAATATGTGAGATTTTGATCCGATTGTGAAGTCATTAGATGATGGCTTTGTACTTTGTTTTGTGTGGTTCCTTTATAGGACCTGTGTGCATGTTTTTGTGGTAGCAGTTATTTTCGTTGTTGTTGTTTCCTTGTTTAAAACTCCCTTAAGGATCTCTTGTGAGGCTGGTCTAGTGGTATTGAATTCCCTTAGCACTTGCTTGTCCGGAAAATATTTTATTCCTCCTTCACTTATGATGCTTAGTCTAGTGAGATGTGAAATTCTTGATTGGAATTTCTTTTCTTAAAGATGGCTGAAAGTATGCCCCTAACCTCTCCTGGCTTATAAGATTTCTGCTAAGAAGTCCACTGTTAGCCTAACAGAGTTCCCTTTGCACATATGATCTGACCTTTTTCTCAGCTGCCTTTAAGATTTTTTTCTTTAGTTTTGACCTTGGACAGACTTGTGACAATATGTCTTGTTGCTGTTCATTTTGTATAGCATCTTACAGGTGTTACCTGGATTTTTTTGTATGTGGATATCTACCTCTTCAGCAAGATTAGGGAAACTTTTTTTGAATTATTCCTTCAAATATGTTTTCCAGGCTGTTTACTTTTTCTTCTCCTTTCTCAGGAATGACAGTAACTCATAGGTTTGGTTGCTTTACCTAATCCAGTATTCCTCAGAGAGTGTTTATTTTAAAACATTCTTTTTTATTTATTTTTGTCTGACTGTGTTAGTTCTGAAGATATGTATTTAGGCTCTGAAGTTTCCTCTGAAGCTTTCAGTTGTCTTTTGAAAAAGCTCCTTAAGTGAGTTTTTCTTTTCTTTTTTCTTTTTTATTATTATTATACTTTAAGTTCTAGGGTACATGTACATAACGTGCAGGTTTGTTACATATGTATACTTGTGCCATGTTGGTGTGCTGCACCCATCAACTCGTCAGCACCCATCAACTCGTCATTTACCTCAGGTATAACTCCCAATGCAATCCCTCCCTCCTCCCCCCTCCCCATGATAGGCCCCGGTGTATGATGTTCCCCTTCCCGAGTCCAAGTGATCTCATTGTTCAGTTCCCACCTATGAGTGAGAACATGCGGTATTTGGTTTTCTGTTCTTGCGATAGTTTGCTGAGAATGATGGTTTCCAGCTGCATCCATGTCCCTACAAAGGACAACTCCGTAAGCTGTGATTGATTTCTCTTTAAGATGCTTATGTATTCCTTCATTGCCTGGATTGCTTTTGAAGTTTCTTTGTATTTAATTTCATCCTTGTCTTGGATCTTGTTAATCATTCTTGTAATACATGCTTTTCCATGCTTTGAATTTTTTGTTTTGCTTTGTTTTTTAGACAGGTTCTTGCTCTGTCGCCCAGGCTGGTGTGCAGTGGCATGATCACAGCTCTCTGCAGCCTTGATCTTCTGGGCTTAAGTAATCCTCCTACCTTAGCCTCCTGAGTAGCTGGGACTACAAGTGTGGACCACCATGCCTGGCTAATTTTTGTATATTTTGTAGAGATGGGATATTGCCATGTTGCCCAGGCTGTTCTCAAACTTCTGGGCTCAAGTGATCTTCCTGCCTTGGCATCCCAAAATGCTACAATTACAGGTGTGAGCCACCATGCCAAGCCTGTGCTTTGAATTCATTATCTGTCATTTCTGAGTTTCTAGTTTGGTTATAGACCATTGCTAGAGAGCTGATATGATCCTTTGGTGGTGTCACTACATTCGGATTTTTCATGGTGCCAGAATTCTTGTGCTGGTTCCTTCTTATCTGGAGGTGCTGGCACACTTCTAATTTTTGTAATTATTTTTGTTCAGGTAGGAATTTTTCTTTTTTCTTTCTTTTCTTGTGATATTATTATTATTTTTTTATTTCTCTTTTCCTTTCCCCTCCTACCTAGGTAGTGTAACTGTAGAGAATGTTCAGTAATGTCTTTTTGGCTCTGCTGTATGGACTTCTGTTGGTGGGTTTTATACTGGGCTTTTGTATTGGGCTTTCTTTATATATAAGCCAGTACATAGTGCTTATAGGTAAGAAGTGACTGTGGCTAACACAGCTGGGTGTGTATACTTGATCCTTGCTTACTGAGAGAAGCTCTCTGTTGCCTCAGGCAATTGATTGATCCGTGGAGTGCACAGTGGTCTGAGTTCCCTGCTCAGCTCTCTGGGCTGGTGAGCAAGATGTATGGGGCTGGACTGGCCAGGCCTGCTACAGGTCCCCCAGTGGCAGGCAAAAGCACCAGCACTGAGGGAGAATCCAATGGGTGTCCACCAAGTGCTCAGAGGTGTGCCTAGGAAACCTCCTCAGCCCCAAGTTCTTTGCCTATGGAGGGAGAGTGGGCCAAACTCCTAATCCAGGAGAGTGGATACTCCAGATGCCTGGACATGGAGTGTACTGCAGCACCACAGTTTCTGCACAGGAATGGTGGGGCAGGTCAGGTGTCTGATTCAGAAGAGTAGGTGCTCCCAATGGAGATCTGCATTGGTGTCGAGCAGAGAGGGCCTAGCTGCAATACAGTCTCTTCATAGGAAGGGTTGGATACTCAGTTTGCTGACCTAGGTGAGCAGGTGTTTCAGCTGTCTGGAGATCTGCCTGGGGGTGAAGAAGAGAGGGCCCTCCTTTATGTGTATCTTTGCACAGAAAGGGTAGAGTGGCTCATGCTTCCAATCTGGGCTTGCAGGTTCTTTGCCTGGAGACCTGCCCTGGTGAGGAGCAGAGAGGGCCCTATTGCCCCATGATCTGTGCACAGGAAGAGTGGGTGGGTCAGGCTGCTTTTCCAGGTGAGCAGGTGCTCCAAGTGCCTGGAGATCTGCCTGGCCATGGAATGGAGAGGGCCCTTCTGCCCCACGATCTATGTCCAGGACAGGTAGGGCATCCTAGGCTGCTGAACCAGGCAAGTGGGTGCTCTGAATGCCTGGAGATCTGCCTAGGTGTGAAGTGGAGAGGGCCTCCCTGCATCAAGATCTGTGAATGGGAAGGGTGGGGCAGGTCACACTGCTGATCCAAGTGAGTGGATGTTCCAGATGCCTAGAGATCTGCCTGGGTATGGAGTGGACTGGGCCCCAAAATACCATGTTGTATGCTCAAGAAAGGTGGGCCAGCTCAGGCTGTGGAACCAGGCAAGTGGGTGCTCTGAATGCCTGGAGATATGGTGGGGCATGGATTGGAGAAGGCCCTGCTGCACCATGTTCTATGCTCAGGAAAGTTGGGGTGGCTTAGGATGCTGGTCCAGGCAAGTGGGTGCTTCGAATGCCTAGAGGTCTGCCTGGGGTTGAGTTGGAGAAGGCCCTGCTGCGCTACAGTCTCAGGGGAGCTGGCTGGGACACTCAATAATGGCACTCAGACTGCTTCCATGTAACTAAGCATGACCTGCTTGCAAGTCTTACAGTTTGGGAGAAACTGCAGCTTATAACAGCTTTCTTCCTGCCCCAGGCCTGTGACAGGGGAGAGCATAGTTCCAGTACCTGTTGCTGAGGTGCTTTCCATAATTCTGGCTCTGGAGGCCCCTACCCTGCTCCAAAGCAAGCACTCCAGTCTCCGGCCCAAGAGTAAAATTCCTGTTTGGTCATGCTGCTGGGTCACCAAAGAATAACTGTCATTGTATGCATCTGCATTAAAAATGGCATCCTGCTCTTAGTCCTCCTTCTGGGACAATGCCTACACCTTTTTCTGGTGTCTTTCCCTCTCAGCATCTCCAACCCTCTCTCCAAGTTAGCCCCAGAGCTTGGGAGAAACAGTGTTCTCCCTTGTCTTAGGTTGCTCAGATCGCCAGTGGAAAGGTGAGTCACAGAGAGAGGCTCTCGGCCTCTTTTACGTACTGGGGCTTCACTCACTTGTATCAGCTGAATGTTGTCACGGGACTGTTTGCCTGCGTTCTCCTCCATGGGATCTGGGGTCGCCTTCATGATTCCAGTGGATTTTCATTTTCCTTCTTGAATTAAAGCTCATAGAGTTGATTTTTATGTACTGTTTTGCTATTTGCAAGTGACTGAGACATACTAAAAGTCTCTAATCCACCATCTTAGAAGCATAAAAAGTCTTTGCGTTTTTTTGAACAGTGTTTTATAGCTTTCAGTATATAGGTCTTTCAGATTTATGTATAGGTACTTAATATTTTTGATGCTCTTGTAAATGATATTTTTTCTAAATTTCAGTTTTCAATTATTCATTGCTATTATATGTTAATCTTGTATCCTAAACTTTGAGGAAAACATCTATTTGTAGCTTTTTATCGATTTTATTGTATTGTCTACATAGATAATCATGTTGTCTGTAAACAAAGACAGTTTTGCTTCTTTTTTTGTAATCTGAATGCCTTTCATTTATTCTTGCCTTTTTTCAAAATAGGCTTGAACTTACAACACAAAGTAGAATAGAAATATTGACAGCAGATATCCCTCTCTTGTTCCTAATTTTGTGAGAAATGCATTTAGTTTTTCGTGATTTTGTATAATGGTAGCTATGGGTTTTTAATACCTTTATAAGCTTGTAGGAATTCCTTTCTATTCTTACTTAGCTAAGAGTTTTTTTTAATGAGTAGACATTGGATTTTTTTCAAGTGATTTGTCTTTGCTGAGATGATTGTTTTTCTTTTTTCAATTGAGTATGTGGAATTGCATTTATTGATTTTTCAAATGTTGAAAGAATTATGGTTTCCTGGGATAAACTTCACTTAGTCTTTATGTATTACAATTTTCTTATATTTGATTTATTAATAATTTGCTACATTTTTTTTTGATAATTTTTACATCAGTGTTCTCCTAAGAGATACTGGTCTGCAGCTTCCTTTTCTTATAATGTGTTCTGGTTTTGGTATTAGAGTAATATTTGTCTCATAGAGTGAGCTGGGAAGTATTTTCTTTTAACTTTCTGGAGAATTTTGTGTAGAATTGGTGTTATCTCTTACTTAATAACATCAGTAGAATTCATCAGTGAAGCCGTCTGGGCCTAGAGTAATTTTTCTAAGAAGGTTTTTATCTGTTAATTTTTAAAGTCAATGTAGGGCTATTCAGGTTTTTTATCTTCTTGAGTAAACCTTAGTGGGTTATACCTTTTAAAGGATTTGTCTATTTTTGTTTAAGTCATCAAATGTATTAGCAGGTTGTGGTTGTTTTGCCTTATTATCCTTTTAATATGTGGGGAATCTGTAGGGATGTTATAGCTCTCATTTCTGATATTATCTGTATTTTCTCTCTTTTTTTCCTGATCAGTCTCACTAGAGGTTTATCAATTTTACTGATATTATCTGAGAACTGTCTGTTGATATCCTTGATTTTTTTCTATGTGTTTTCTATTGCATTGATTTCTGTTTTAAAAATATTGATATTTCTCCCACTTAATTTGGGTTTCATTTGCTCTTTTTTCTCCCTAGTTTATTAAGATGAAAGCTGAGATCATTGATTTAAGACCTTTCTTCTTTTGTAATACAAGCTTATACTATTCTAAATTTTCCCTGAGTATTATTTTAGCTGCATTCCAGAAATTTTTATAGGCTTATTTTAATTTTATTTTCAGTTCAGAATACATTTAAATTTCCCTTTTGATTTTTTTTTTTGATCCGTGTGTTCTTTCAAAGTCTGTTACTTAATTTTCAAATATATATATATATATATAGCCTTGGATCTTTTTGTTACTGATTTTACATTTAATTTCATTGTTTTTCAAGAACCTATTTTGTATCAGTTGAATGTTTAAAAATTTGTGAATACTTGTTTCATGGCCCAGAAAATAGTTTCTCTTGGTGAATATTGCATGTGCAGTTGCTAAGAAGTATGTATTCTGCTGTTGTTGGTTAGAGTGTTCTGTAGATGACAGTAAAGTGAAGATGGTTGATAGTGGTGTTTAAGTCTTCTATTTCTGTATCAGTCAGGGTTTTCCAGAGAAACAGAACCAATAGGAGAGAGATATATATATGTATATATATGATTCATCATGGAAGTCTTGAAGACACACGATACGCTGTCTGCAAGCTGGACAAATAGGAAAGACAGCGCTGTAATTCAGTCTGAGTCTAAAGGCCCGAAAACCAGAGGTGCCTCCTGTGTAAATCCCAGAATAAGAAGGCCCAAAAACCTAGAGTTCTGATGCTTGAGGGCAGGAGGAGAAGAATATCTATTCCAGAAGAGAGAGAGTGAATTTGCCCTTCCTCCTCCTTTTTGTTCTATTAGGCTGTGAATAGATTAGATGATGCTTCTCATCAAATCTTCTGGTGGGTCTTCTTTAGTCAATTGTCTGATTCAAACGCTAATCTCTTCTGGAAACACCCTCAAAGACACACACAAATGTGTTTCACCAGCTAGTCAAGTTGATGCATAAAATTAAACATCACATTTTCTTTACTCATTTTTGTCTACCTGTCCCATCAGTTGAGAGAGGGATGCTGAAAACTCCCACTGTAACTGTGAACTTGCCTGTTTCTCCTTGCAATTTATTAAACCATTTTTCTTATATTTGAATCTCTATTATTAGATGCATAAATGTTTAGAATTGTTATATCTTCTTGACAAATAAATTAACTTGTTTATTGGGTGGGAAATGTTTGGGATTTTTATGTTCTCCTTATTAATTAGGCTCTTTATCATTGAGAAATTACCTTAACTCTGGTAATATTCTTTGTTAGGAAATCTAATCTGTCTGATACTAATATAACCATTCTGGGTTTCATTTGGCTAATGTTAGCATGGTACGCCTTTTTTCATCATGTATTTGGTATATTTGAAGTGGGTTTTTGTAGGTAACATATAGTAGAGTCTTGCTTTGTTTCCTAATATGACAATCTCTGCTGTTTAGTTTGTGTGTTTATACTCTTTCATTTAATGTGATTATTGATATGATTAGGTTTAAATTTATCATCTTACCATTTGTTTTCTCCTTATCCTGTCTGCTCTTTTTATGTTCTTATTTTCCTTTCCCCTCTTTCTTTTGGATTAAGCATTTAAAAAATGTGTCTATTTTTAATCTCCTTTATTGAATTATTACCTATAAATGTTCATTGTGTTATTTTAGTGGTTGCATTAAGGTCTATAGTATACATCTATAACTTACTGTAAGTATATATTTTAGTGAAATGTAGAACCTCATCTATAATAATATTCTTGCAAGAGTATACTTCAGTTTCTCCCACCTGTTCCTTGTGTTATTATGGTTACAACTTTTAATTATATGTGAGTTATAAATCCCACAATACATTATTATTTTTGCTGATTATCTTTTGAATAATTTAAATAATAAGTACATAAGTCTTTATATTTGCTCATTGAGTTACAGTGTATGGTACTCTTCATTTCTTTATGTAGATCCAGGTTTCTAGCTTGTATCATTTTCTTTCTGCTTGAAGAACTTCCTTTCACATTTTTTATAGTGCAAGTCTATTAAAAAAATTTTTTTTTAGGTTTGAAAGTGTAAAAATATCTTTATGTTGTCCTTTGTTTTTGAAAGCAATTTTTACATGTATAAAATTCCTGTTTGGCAATTTCTTTACATGTTTTAAAGATGTTGCTGTATTATCATCTAACTTGCGTTGTTTCTGATGAAAAATTTGTGCCTAATGTTTTTTTTCCTCTGGCTGTACTTAAGGTTTTCCCTTTGTTACTGATGTTAGGCAATTTGTTATGCGCCTTTATGTAGTTTTCCCTACATTATTTGTGCTAGGGGCTTATTGACCTTTTTAAACCTGTGGGCTACTCCAGTTTTCATCAATTTTGGAAAATTTTCAGACATTATTTTTAAAAATTGTTTTTTAGTTCTCCATCTTCCTTTTATCTTCTTTGAGGACCCTGATTACATATGGATTTAGCTGTTTAAAGTTGTCCTACAGTTTATTATGCTGTATTTTTCTTTCTTTTGTTTCATTGTGGTTAGTTTTTATTATTGTCTTCTACTTCACTCATCTTACTTTTATTCAGTGTCTAATCTGTTGTTAATTTTATCCACTGTATTTTTCAGCTCAGATATTTTTATTTCCAACTTCCTTTAGTAACCCTATTAATAAGGTTAACTTTGATTCTTTCCCTGACCATTTATTTTCAGCAGTGTCTCTTCTTCCCTCACTCCTCCTTTTCTGGCAACAATACTTCCTTTCTTGCCAATGTTTAAATTTAAATTATGCCTGTGTACCATTCCTTCATCTTCTTGTACCTGCCAAAACCCAATTCTTCCTTTCGCTCCACACCCATACTTTAGGGTGGAACAATTGGAGAGAATAAACAGAAATCAAGTAGTTGGGTCATTTCCATGTTAAAGATGAACAAGTCATAAATATCTCTAGTTGGATTTGAATCACTTTTATACTTTGTATTTCTTGACTTAATATATTTATTCTTTCCTCTGGTTTTGTGAATATATGCAATATATTCAGGAAAGGGGTCCCCAGTTCAGACCCCAAGGGAGGGTTATTGGATCTCACGCAAGAAATAATTCAGGACAGGTCCACAGTGCAAAACGAAAGCAGGTTTATTAAGAAAGTAAAGTGGTAAAAGTACAGCTACTCCATAGACAGAGTAGGGCGTTTCTGAAAGTAAGAGGAGAAATGTGTTCACCCTAGGTACAATACTTGTTTATATACAGGATAAAAAAAGATCATGGGGAGATGTGCTCTGCTACAAGGGTTTGTGATAAAGGATTACTTTTCTTAATTACTGTATTTTTCAAGAATTGATGTTATTATCTTTAAAGCAAAATTAGGAATGCTTCTGTTCTCAAGATATCATCGGGGTATCAGGGCACTCCTAAGTCTGGATCTGTTTAGTAAACATTATTAATCTGTTCCCTTAACCATAAACATCTAGAGGCTAGCAATACCTAACTTTCTGGGAATGCAGCTCAGCAAGTCGCAGCCTCATTTTTCCTAGCCGTCACTCAAGATGGAGTAACTCTGGTTCGAATGCCTCTGTTATTTATAGTTATTTTGAAGTTTGTACGTTCTGTCTTTAATCCTGAGGGCATGTTTCTTGTTGGTTTTCTTTTCTTTTTTTTTTTTTTGTTTGTTTGTTTGTGTTCCTATTGGAGGAAATATTAGGAGATGGAGACCTAGGTAACTGTCTTTTTTCCCCTACTACCTGGTGTCTATTTTTTCATCATTCTTTGAGCACTTGTTTACTTTTTGACATAATAAGATATTCCAATCTCATCTTGAATATTGCTTTCTACATTCCTAGAATAAACCCTTTTTCCTAGGAGTCCTGGTTTCTTTTAGTGTAGAAAATAACTGAACATTCAACCAATTTACTATGTATGGAATTTTAGGTTTCACAGTATTTACAATTACAAATAATGCTACAGTGGATAACTTTGAATAGATGTATT
Organism: Papio anubis; assembly: GCF_008728515.1. Classification (NCBI taxonomy): domain Eukaryota; kingdom Metazoa; phylum Chordata; class Mammalia; order Primates; family Cercopithecidae; genus Papio; species Papio anubis. The sequence continues at coordinate 101,693,761 of NC_044980.1, forward strand.
TTTGTAACATGGATGTCTTCATGGTGAATTTTTGGAAATGAGATTTCCAGGCCAAAATGTTAAATGTACCTGTTATATCATATATTTTTGTTATATATTACCAGTATAAATATCTATAAATTTCCTCTGTGGATCTTGTATCATTTTGCATATCCAGCAGAAACACAGGAGGATGTCAGCTTCTACTTAATCTGGGTAACAGAGTTTGTTCTCAGACTTTTGTATTTTTGTTATTCTGATAAGTAAGACATTATATCTAGAGTGCTTTTATTTTATATTTCTCTAAAAAGAGTGAAATTAAACATCTTTCATATGTTTAACAGCTATCGTATTGTTAGGAACTGTTTTCTGTGCTGAAGATGAATTTTACTTTGTGTCTTCTTATTTATGTAAAATTATATCTGTCTGCATACAGTCAACTTCTGAAATAGTACAATGATAAATATAATCTTCAAATGATGCAAGGTATTTTAAAAGGAAGTATTGCCTTACCTTTTAAACATGAAGTGAATTGAAATATTGGTGATGTTACATATACCATATAGGAATAAGAAGTAATGAAACATGCTTTTTGATGAATCAGTCTTATTATTTAGTAGTCACATAATACATAGGTAATGTAACTTGAGCCTGTACAACTAGGGTTTCAACTATATATATTTTTAAAGCAGTAATGTTTAAGCCTGGCTATAGAGCCACTTCTGCTATACCACCGGATTTGAAAACAATTGAAATCTTGGTTGAAATCATTTCAACATTTAAAAACTTGGTTAATGAGAGGATCACTTGAGGCCACAAATTCAAGACCAGCCTGGGTAACATAGCAAGACCCTATCATAACTAATTAACTAACTACACACACACACACACACACCCCACAGATATATACACACATGCTTTAATCTATTAAAAAAAACGTGAGTTTGTTCCCACACAGTTGACATATTAGGAATGATTTGAGCTTAACATTAATTTTGCATTTGTTTATGTCTGAAACCTGAAGAAGCACTAGGTGAATGCAGAAAACTAGAACTAGTTGAACCATGCTGCAGAGGAATACATAGTAGACACACACTTCAGTCCTTAACTGGCTACCTTCGTTTACCTTTTTGTTGTGAGCCACACTCATCCACATGTGGCATTTCAACTTTCTGTCAAATTTTGGATAACTCTCCCCTTTACAGAATTCACAAGTTGCAACCTTTCTGAAATCTCCTTTGACAAGCAAACTTCAGGTCTTTTCAAAATGAAGTGCCATGTTAATATGGTAGTCATGTGCTTCTTAACATTTAATATCTGTAAAACTATGCAAAGTTTTTTCTATTAGGTTTCTGTTTTTAAAAAATGTGTCCCTGATTAGTTTCTTGAGTATCATGCCTTTAACCCCATTTGTCCATAAGCCCTGTGGTTTTTATTTTGCAATTTTTGTACAATCTCATGGTTATCAGGCACAAAAATATTTTGTTACGGTACAACTTATACATTAGAATTAGTTGTGGAGCTTTAAAGTACTGATGTATAGACCCCATCCAAAGCCTGTTAAATAAGAGCCAAGAATTGGTATTTTTAAAAAGCTTGCAGTTGTTGGGCAGGGCATGATGCCTCACTCCTGTAATCTCAGCCCTCTGGGAGGCTGAGGTGGGCAGATCACTTGAACGCAGGAGTTTGAGATCAGCCTGGGCAACGTGGCAAAATCCCATCTCTACCCAAAATAAGAGAAAAGTAGCTGAGCATGGTGGCCTGGTCGTGTAGTCCCAGCTACTTGGGAAGCTGAGATGGAAGGATCACTTTAGCCCAGGAGGCAGAGGTTAGGAGGATCTCTGCAGTTAGCAGAGATTGTGCCACTGCACTGCATCCTGGGCAACAGAGCAAGACACTGTCTCAAAAGAAAAAAAAAAAAAGAAAAAGCTTGCAATTGCTGCTTATTGCAGCCAGAGTTGTGAACTGCTAGTCCAGGGAAACCGTGAAGCTTTGAAGAAAATGAAGAGAAACTCTTATGAGTGGGAAGTATCTAAAATTTCTTTTGAACTTGCAATTGAATCTTCGAAAACTTCAACTTTAGGAGAATTTAAGGAATTGTCTTCTGGATTTCTGTATTCCATAAAGACATAGAGACTCCGAAAACATTCTTCTTATGTAATGGGCAAACTCACAATAAAAACTGTTGTTTCACAGAACCATTTATTTTGAGTTATTGTGTAGTGTACAAACTATGCATTCTTCATGGAATTTTTATGTTGCATTTTAAAAAAATTAAAGCAAGAAGAAAGCAAACAAGTAGTTGGAGGTGTAGTCTGCAGTGAAAAGCTATTTATAACAAGTATTATTTAGGTATTTTTCAAGCTTGAGTCATCTTGTTGATTTATTTTCAATGTTTTAGTATAATTATAGCTCCAGTAGTGGTTTGTTCTTTAATCCAGTGTTGTAGAATAAATACTTTTGGTATAATAAACTCAGAACACTGAAATTACTACCTGTTTATGGAATACTGATTTACCTCACTACACAGCTGTTAGTTCAAATTTAGAGGGCAAGAAAGGACTAATATGCATTTCTAAAAGATACATATTTTCCCCTTATGTGTAGTTTTCTCTTTTTCAAAAGTTGCATGCAGAGTTTTCTTTCTTTATATCATGTATTAATCTTAGTATAACTGGTACTATTTACCTCTGTAGGCTTCCTAAGCATAAAATAGACATTGTAGGGTTTATGTTAATTATTTTAGAAGCCTGAGATGCTATTTAATGTATGCAACTGATCTCTTTTTTGGGGTAGATGACAATAAAATTTCTGTAAATTGAATTATTATTCCTCCTTTTTATTATGAAATAGGTGATGTGTTTATTTCTAGGAACCATTTTATTTTTGGTCACAAAACAACACTGCCAAAGAATCACATTTAAGAATTCATGGCCGGGCGCGGTGGCTCAAGCCTGTAATCCCAGCAGTTTGGGAGGCCGAGACGGGCGGATCACGAGGTCACAAGATCAAGACCATCCTAGCTAACATGGTGAAACCCTCGCCCCTACTAAAAAAAATACAAAAAACTAGCTACATGCAGGGTGGCGGGCGCCTGTAGTCCCAGCTACTCCCGGGAGGCTGGAGGGGCAGGAGAACATGGAATCTCGGAGTATGGAGCTTGCAGTGAGCTGGAGATCTGGCCACCGGGCACTCCAGCCTGGGCGATAGAGCAAGACTGGCCTCAAAAAAAAAAAAAAAAAAAAGAATTCAGAAAATTGGCCATATGCGGTAGCTTCTGCCTGTAATATTAGCACTTTGGGAGGCCAAGGTGGGTGGATTGCTTGAGCCCAGGAGTTCTAGACCAGCCTGGGCATCATGGTGAAACCCCATCTCTACAAAAAAATACAAAAAGAAAATTAACTGGGCATGGTGGTGTGCGGTGTGTGCCTGTGGTTCCAGCTACTTGGGATGCTGAGGTGGGAGAATCACCTGAGTCTGGGAGGTCAAGGCTTCTGTGAGCCATGATTGTGCCACAGCACTCTAGCCTGGGTGACAGAGCAAGACTGTCTCCAAAAAAAAAAAAAAAAAAAAAAAAGATAAAGAAAAAGAATAAATCTTTTGAAATCACATTTTACATTTCAGGTAAAAGCAATGTTTTTAATAATATTAATATACAACTAAGAATTCTGAAAAATGTTCTAAAATTTAAAAATCTCCAATTAATAGTTTGTTTTCCTGGGGCATTGGAAAATGTGTGCTGTCTTTTTCACTGTGTTAAAGTTGTCCTGTTTCTAATTATCCAGTGAGATATTGGGGCTGGTTAGATAAGATGATGATTTTATTTAATTGTTCCGTTGAGGGAGATATGAGGGACGGGTCATTATTTTAGTTAGAAAGGCAGTTACAATGAGAGGCCTCTTTCATTTTCATATCCGTAGCTTCTCATAGAGCATGTCATATCAAGAGTGACTCGCTAATCTTGCCCTCAAAGGACTTCTCTTTAGATGTACTCATACAACAAAGTAGGTAGCCTAAAGGAGTAGATAGCTTTTCCTTATGGCTCTTCACTTCCAATTTAATGATTAAGTACTAAATACAGATTAAAGATTACTATGTGATTTGTAACCAGTTTAAAAATATTCTCCTTAGTTTAATCTAGTTAGTTATTCTTTTTTATTTTTAGTAACAGGGCCTAGCTCTGTCGCTTAGGCTGGAGTGCAGTGGTGTGCTCATAGCTCACTGTAGCCTTTAACTTCTGGGCTTAAGTGATCTTACCTCAGCCTCCTGAGTAGCAGGGACTGCAGGCGTGTACCACCATGCCCAGCTATTTTTCTTTTCTTTTTTTTTTTTTTTTTTTTAGAGCCAGGATCTGACTCTGGCATGTCCCACTGCACCTGGCTAGGTAGTTTTTCTTAAAGTAGTTTTAAGATATTAAGACCTTTAGGTTCCCACACTCCTCCTTCCGGTCTAGCACATTAAGAATTAGTTTTGTATTTGAATGTGAGCTCTTCCATTATTTAGGTGTGTGACTTTAGGCAGATTAATTTATCTGACATTCAAACTCCACATTTATAAGATGAAGATATTTTCTTCATAGTGTTGATAAAAGGAGTAAATAAGAGAAGGCCTGTGAGTGTGCAAGAGGTTGGTAATATTAATGAGTGAAGCCCCAGTAAGTAAAAGAGGCAGAGAGCCTGTCTCTCATTTAGATGAGCAAAGTTAGCTTTAATAGGAGTGGGATTGAAAGAACTAATGGAGACCATCAATTCCACCTGTCCGTTCTATGTGAGAGAGAAAAAAATCATTTTTTTTACATGGAGATTCGGAAGAAGAAAGTGTCTTGAGTATATAGATTAGTTTATACCTTCTGAGAGTAAGTACTGAGTTTTAGTTGTTTTTCCCCCAGAAGTCTATTTGAGGAGTTTGAAAAAAGATAGATAAGGCAGTAGATGAAAAGGCTGATTGGGTTGGAGGAGGAAAGAGAGGACTTTGTTTTTTTAAAAAATGTTGAGCGGAGGGGGCCAATGAAGGATAATCTGGAACTAAAGGAAATAGGAAATAACAGAACAGCTTGTCTAGGACATGGAAAGGGAATGGGAAAGAGTGGAGAGCAGGAATATATAAAAAAGAAGCTAAAGAAGAGATAAAAATCTCCCAGAATCCTAACTGTAGTTCATTCTTCTCGTTAAAATTTCCAAATAGGCCATTATTGTTTTAACAGTGCTCTACTAGAGCTGGATCAACAAAGGAATCTTCTCTGGACATGAGCTATAAAACTCAAGGAGTTTGTGAGAATGGTACTAAATAAGGAAGTAGCTATTAATAAGTAGGAAAAGATCACGGGATGCTGGAACTGAAAGGGACTGTGAAGGTTTTTTTATTCAATGCTTAATTTTTGGTGGGAGAAAACTGCTGAGGTTAGGCGATTTACTTCTGAAGAATAAAGGTGACTATGGCCAGTTATTTTTCTGGTTATACTGTTCTTCAGAAGAAGAACAAGAAAGGTGGCCCTTAAGTCCAAGAGGAATAAAAGCAATTGAGGAGCACCAAGAAGCTGGAAAAGTATTGGGAAAGAAAAGGTAATATACTTTCTTAATTTCTTTTCTGGCCTGATCTGTGTTTAGATACTTAGATTTACTTTTTTAATAGCAGTAGTAATACCCTGGTAGTCATGTGACTCTCTAACTTTTGAGACTGGACAGTGACTGAGCTAATGCAGCTCAGCATCTTTAGTACCAGTCATTAGAAACCAGTTATTTAATTTGATTATATTGAGTTTATTTAAAAATATTTAATTAATCTTTGTCCACATATTATTTTTCATTTATTTAGATTCATATATTCTATTATATGTGTGTATACACACACACACATATTTTATTTACTATAATTTCTTTATCCATTCATCTGTTGAAGGTTGTTCCTTGCCTATTATGAATAATGCCTGTCCTAGTCCAAGTTCTGTTGCTATAACAGAATTCCTGATATCGAACATTTTATAAAGAAAAAGGTTTATTTAGCTTATAGTTCTGTAGGCTGAGAAGTTCAAGGTCATCACCCTGGCTTCTTGTGAGAACTTTTGTGCAGTGTCATAACACAAGGAGAAAAATAAAGGGAAGTGGACATATGCAAAGAGAGAAAATCCAGGGACTTTATAGCAATCCACTTTTGTGGGAAATAATCCATTGCTACAGGAGCTAATCTAGTCTTGCCAGAGTGAGAACTCACTATTGTGAGAATGGCACCAAGCCACCCACATGGGAGGAGCCCTCATGACCCAAACACCTTCCATTAGGCCTCACCTACCAATACCACCACATTGGGGATCAATTTTTATTTTATTTTATTTTATTTTTGAGACAGATTCTCACCCTGTCACCAGGCTGGAGTGCAGTGGCTCCATCTCGGCCCACTGCAGCCTCTGCCTCTTGGGTTCAGGTGATTCTTCTGCCTCAGCCTCCTGAGTGGCTGGGATTACAGGCGGCCTGCCACCATGGCCAGCTAATTTTTGTATTTTTAGTAGAGACAGAGTTTCACCATGTTGGCCATGCTGGTCTCGAACTTCTGACCTTAAGTGATCTGCCCCCCCTTGGCCTCCCAAAGTGCTGGGTTTACAGGCATGAACCACTATGCCTGGCCTGGGGATCAAACTTTAATGTAAGTTTTGGGGGAGACAAACAAATAGTATGCAAGCCTTAGCAATGTTACAATGAACATGAGAGTACAGGTATCTTTTTGTCATACTGATTTTGTTTTCTTTGGCTGTGTAACCAGAAGAGGGCTTGTTAGATCATATAACAGTTCTGTTTTTGATTTTTTGAGGAACCTCCATATGTTTTACATAATGGCTGTCCTAATTTACATTTCCACCAATAGTGTATAGTGCTCCTTTTCTTCACATCCTTGCCAACACTTGTCTTTTGCCTTTTTTATAATAGCCATCTTAATAGGTGTGAAGTGATATGTCATTGTGGTTTTGATTTGTAGTTACTTGATGATTAGTGATGTTGAGTACCTTTTCATATTTCTTTTGGTCATTCGTGTATCTTTGGAAAACTACCTGCTCAGGTCCTTTGCAGATCTTGAAAATTGAGCTATTTTTTGTGTGTGCTATTGAGTTGTGTTAGTTCCTTACGTATTTGTATTAGTTCCCTTATTAGATATACAATTTGCAAATATTTTTTCCCATTCTTTAGATTGCTTTTTTATTTGGTTGATTATTTCCTTTGCTGTGTAGAAGCTTTTTAGTTTGGTGTAGTATCACTTGTTTAATTTTGCTTTTATTGCCTGTGCTTTTGGGTGTCATCTTCAAAAAATCATTGCCAACAACAATGTCAAGGAACTTTTCCTTTATTTTTTCTTCTAGGAGATTTATGGATTCAGGTCTTATATTTAAGTCTTTAATTCTTTTTGAGTTGATTTTTGTGCATGGTGTAAGATAGGGATCCAGTTTCATTCTCTACATGTGGATATCCAGTTTTCCCAAAACTGTTTATTGAAGAGACTTTCCTTTCGCTATTGTGTATTCTTGGTGCCCTTGTCAAAGATGAGTTGATTGTGTATGTCTGAGTTTATTTTTCTGTGCTCCATCTATTCTTCCATTGGCTCATGTATCTGTTTTTATGCTAGTATTATATTATTTTGACTAACATACCTTTGGAAATATAGTTTGGAACAAGGAAGTATGATGCTTCTAGCTTTGTTCTTTGTAAAGATTGCTTTAGCTTTCAGGGTATTTTATGGCTCCATAAGAAGTTTAGGATTTTTTTTTTTTTCTATTTCAAAATTCTAATGTCATTTTTTATCATTGAAATTTTAATTAGGAATTTTGATAGAAATTGCTTTTAATCTGTAGATTGTTTTGGGTGGTATGGATATTTTAAGGATGATCATTCTTTTAATTCATGAACATAAGCATATTTTCCATTTATCTGTGCCTTCTTCAACTTCTTTCATCAATATCTTATAGTTTTAGTTTTCAGTGCAAAGATCTTTCACTTCCTTGGTTAAATTTATTCCTATGTATTGTATTATTTTTGATGCTAATTTGGGAGTGTTTTCCTAATTTCCTTTTTGGATAGTTTGTTGTTACTGTGTAGGAATGTTACTGATTGTTTTTATATTCGTGGCAGGAAAATAAATAAATTTTAAAAAAGAAAAAAGAAAAAGAAATGTTATTGATCTTTATATGTTGATTTTTTAATCCTACAATTTTACAGAATTCACTTATTAATTCTGACAGTTTTTCTTTAATTGGAGAGTCAGTTTTCTACATACAAGATCTTGTCTATTGTAGACAGTCATAATTTTCTTTTCTTTCTTTCTGATTTGGATTTTTAAAATTTCTTTTTATTGCCTAATTGCTCTGGCTAGTACTTTTAGTGTGCCATTGAATAGAAGTTGTGAGAGTGAGCATCCTTTTCTTTTTTCCAATTTTAGGGGAAAAGCTATCAGTTTTTTACCATTGAATATGTTAGCTGTGAGCTTGCCCTATGTAGCCTTTATTACGTTGAGATACATTGATTCTATGCTTGATCCCTTGAGAGTTTTTATCATGAAAGGATGTTGCATTTTGTCCAATACTCTTTGTGCATGTATTGACATGATCATATAAAGTTATTTATTATTCTGTTAATATAATGTGTCAAATTTATTTATTCATGTATGTTGAACCATCCTTGCATCCCAGGGATAAATCCCACTTGCCTGCTTGGTCATGGTGTAGGATCCTTTTAATATGTGTACAATTTTGTTCTCTAGAATTTTATTGAGGATTTGTACCTCTATGTTCATTAGGGATATTGGCTTGTAATTTTTCTTTCCTTTTTTTTCAGTTTATTTTTATTTTTTGTAGACATGGTGTCTTCCTGTTACCCAGGCTGGTCTTGAACTCCTGGGCTGAAGCGGTCCGCTTGCCTCAACCTCCCAAAGTGCTGGGATTACAGGCATGAGCCTCTGCACCTGGACAGTTCTTGTTTCTTGTAGTGTTTTTGTCTAGCTTTGCTGTCAGGGTAATACTGGCTTCATAGAATGAATTTGGAAGTGTCCCCTCCTTTTTAGTTTTCTAGAATAGTTTGAAAAGTATTGATGTTAATTTTTCTATAAATGTTTTGTAGAATTCACCAATGAGTCAAATAAGGGTCTGGGCTTTTTGATGGGAAGTGCTTGATTACTGATTCAGTCTCCCTACTTGTTTTAGTCTAGTCAGAATTTCTGTTTCTTCATGATTCAGTCTTGTAGGTTGTATTTGTTTTTATTCCATGGCACCTTGTTCTTTGCAGATTCCCTGCTCTGTCTCCTCAATTCAGGGATTCCACAGGGTTCTGCCTCGGTTTCTCAATGTTATGGTGGTTTTAGAAACTTTTTTTTTTCATTCTCAATACTTAGAGACAATTTAAGTAGCACCAAAGTTTACTGATTCAAATAATTTAGATATTCAATAGCGAAACATTTGAGCTTTGCACTTTATTAGAGGCAAGTTATTCATAATTGGTTTATGGCAACCATGGACTCCATGGTTATTGATCTCTTTGAATTTCATACTTGTAAAAGTTGGGATTCAAAGAGGAAAGTAGAACTTACATCATGTAGTTCAATAGACAGGGTTTAATTTTGGGAAAATCTTCAAAAGCTTTGGAAGAGCTAAAAGGAAACAGGAGAGGGAGAGAGAGTGCAAGAGTGAGAGCCTGCCAGCCTTCTTCCTATTCCTCAACCCTAGAGACTTTATTTCCTTTTTTTTCTGTAATTAAGATCTTCTTTGTTTTATATTTTGTCCTAGAATTTGACTTTATATTATTTGAATATAGTGACTACAGGGTCTTGTTGTTCATATTTTTTCTGGGGTGTTTTCACTTGTCTTTTTGTTGTTGTGCTGTATTTTATTTCTGTTTCATATGTATTGCATGTAGTGAAGTTTTGTCCCCTCTCTGATTTGATAATGTTTTCCTTTTCATAGGTGTTTATCCCATTTTCATATAATATTTAACAGATAGAGTTAGTATCTTTTTTATTTTTATTTTTTTTCAAGACAGGCTCTCGCTCTGTCACCTGGGCTGGAGTGCAGTGGCACAGTCATAGCTCACTGTAACCTCAAACTCCTGCGTTTAAGGGAATCTTCCAACTTCAGCCTCTTAAGTACTGCTAGGGCTGCAGAAACAAGCCACCATATCCAGCTAATGTTGAAATTTAAAAGCAAAGCTTTTCAAATTTTTGATTAAAAATTTTTTTTGTAGAGACACTGTCTTGCTACATTGCCCAGGCTAGTTTCAAACTCCTGGCCTCAAACGGTCCTCCCACCTGGGCCTCCCCAAACACTGGGATTATAGATATGAACCACTGCTCCTGGCCTCATTTTTATTTTGTACTCACTTTCAATTATTACTTTTTGTCCTTTTTTTTTAATGGATCGTGTTAACTTTCCTTAAAAAGCACTTTTGATAATTCAGAAGGTATAAATAGCCTGCTTATTTAAAACCTTCGCTTGGATAACTTCAGAAACTTAAGAATTATAAACTCAAATTTATACTTCTTGATATACAAACTTCAGAACTAAAGCTGTCTTCTGACTCTTCTATTTGAAAAGTTACTTAAACTTCTTTCCATCAGTCTCTCATTCTTGATTTTTGTTGGTATCCTGTGGGATTTTTGTCTAGTCTAGTAAAATTAAATTATTATCACTTTAAAGTTTTGTAGCTCTTCTTTCAATAATGATGATATTTATATTCTGTTTTGCAAATTTTAACCATGTTTTCTTATGATTGTATTATTGTTATTTGCCCATGATTAAATTTTTCTAAAATTAAAATTCAGATATTTTTACTTTTTAAATATTTTTTAACCTGTCTATAACTTTCAGCATCAGTGACTTCCTACTGGTAAAATTCAATTGTAAGGAACACTGTTAGCAATCATTTCTGTATGATGAAGCAATTTTAATGTCTTCAAGTGGCTGACAGTGTTTTGTTTATTAAGTTACAAAGAATTAGCTTGCAGCTGGGTGCAGTAGCTTATGCCTGTAATCTTAGCACTTTGGGAGACTGGCAGGAGGATCACTTGAGGCCAGGAGTTTGAGACCAGCCTGTGCAACATGGTGAGACCCTGTCTCTATTTTTTTTTTAAAAAAGAAAAAGAATTATCTTCCACAAATTATCCTAAATAACAATTTATCTGTGCCCTGATCATTGCTATGCTGTAACCAAAGAGCTATATCTGTAACGTGCTATTCCAGTTGTACTGCAAATATTGAAATGTATCTTTACTTTTGTTTGTTTCTTTGTTAAGCATCTATTAACATTTTACTCTCCTCTGTTTTAACAAATATCCCACCCACCCAGCTAATTCAAGGAATTAGATCATCCAAACATCTTTTTGTGTGTGACTTTCAACCATTCCTTTTAGGTCAGTGTTTCATTTGCATTACATGCTGCTCTGCTATTTCTGTTATTTTTTCAGTTGAAGATAGAGCTGTTTATTTTTTCTTCACTATCAGATTATATTATTACCTAATTCAATGTTAAAAAAATATTTATGACTGGGCATGGTGGCTCACACCCATAATCCCAGCACTTTGGGAGGCTGAGGTGGGAAGATCACTCAAACTCAGGAGTTCAAGACCAGCCTAGACAGCATAGTAAGACCTTATCTCTACTAAAAATCAAAATAATTAGCTGGACGTAGTGGTGCATGCCTGTAGTCACAAATCCTTGGAAAGCTGAAGTGGGAGAATCTCTTGAGCCTGGAAGGTTGAGTCTGCAGCGAGCCATGATCGTGCCGTTGCACTCCAGCCTGGGTGACAGGGTGAGACCCTGTCTCAAAAAAAAACTCTTTAAAGCCACTTTTATGGCATGTATTTAATTCATGGTTTTATTCTACATTCCTCCTTCCTTTTTTTCTTTCTTTTTTCCTACTTCTTCCCTCTTTCCCTCCCTCTTGTCTCAAACATCACAGTAAATACTCAAAATATTAAACATGATCCCATCTTCATGGAGCTTCCATTTCAGTTGAGGAGACATTATAAAAAACCGAACCACCAATTATACATATAGATAAATAATTGTTTTAAATGCTGAGAAAAAGTAAGACAGAATAACAAGGATTAGACTTACAGGATATTTAGCTGATTACTAAAGGAAGATATGGATCTTGCCAGGTGAAGGTGAGGAAGAGCTTCTAGGTAGAGGTAAAAACTTTCAGGAAGAGATTGGAGCTTGATATGTTTAGCAAACTGAAGAAAGAACATTTCTAGCATTTATTTCGCTTGGTAGAGAACAGCAAACATGAAGTTGCAAGGATAGATTAAAGGACAGATAATGGGAGACATTGTAAGTCTTAGAAGGAGTTTGGGCTGGGTGTGGTGGCTCATGTCTGCAATCCCAGAACTTTGGGAGGCCAAAGTGGGTGGATCACTTGAGGCCAGGAGTTTGAGACCAGCCTGGGCAAAATGGCAAAACCCCGTCTCTACTAAAAATACGAAAATTAGCTGGGCGTAGTGGCTTATACCTGTAGTCTTAGCTACTTGGGAGGCTGAGGCACGAGAATCACTTGAACCCAGGATGTAGAGGTTGTAGTGAGCAGAGATTGTGCCACTGCACTCCAGCCTGGGTGATGGAGCAAGACTCTATCTCAACATAAAAGAAAGGAGTTTGGATTTTTCTTTAAATGAAAAGGAAAGCCAATGTAGTGTTTTAAGGAAGACAGTTACATTAATTTTTAATTTATTATTATTATTATTGCTACTTTAAAGAGAATGGATTGGAAAGGAGCATGAGAGTGTACCATTTGGGAGATGTTGTAATAGTCTAAGCCAGAGATAATCATAACCTTCAAAGGAGTGGCGGTGGAGATAGAGAGAAGACGATGGATTTGTGATTGGCTTTGGAGACAGAATCTGAAAGACTTGCTGATGGATTGTTCATGGAGAAGGGTGTCCTGGGATTCAAAGGAGCAGGGGACTTCTGCAGAAACACAGGGAATGTTTATTAGCAGCATTGGGGTGTTGGGAGTGAGATAGAGCCAGGCTTTTGTTAAAACTAGAAGATGACAGGAAAGTTCTGAGAAGAGGTATGAAGAATTTTCTAATTATAGAGCAAGAGTTCTTGACGATACAGGATTCTATAGATAGTGGCTTGGGTTGGATTAGGAGATACTGAGGGCAATATGGGGTTGACAGAATGGCAGTATATGCTTTGAGACCTTGGACTTCCTGTAGTGGCTACAGTGAACAGGGCTTTTAGGCAGGTTGGGATGTACCCTTCTGGGAGAGGAGGGCAATCTGACCCAATTGTGTGGTCTTTTGGCTTCCAAGAAATCTTCTTCCCTAGGCTGCAAGGACTCCTACATAGAATTACAAAAAGTTACTGCTACAGAGCACTTAAATAATATTTATTTTTGAAGATAAAGCAAGAAGACTGTCTCCTCTCACTTTTTATTTTTTTTGTAGCATTAATATTCTGCACATGCCATAGAATGTTTCTCCAACACTGCATAGTTTGAAGCGAAAATACTAGATGAAAAAGGCAAAGCTACATATATTATAGCCATTTAGTTTATGTTTTTAATCCATGTTTGTATAGTTTTATACTGTTTGCATCTTTGTTAAATTTTAGATTTTGAAGTAAGGACTACATTAGTTTTAAATTGCTTTGTGGTGTTAAGAGCAAGTTAGTGATTATATTTTCATATTAAAAAGTAAATATGATGGGTTTATAGGCCACACATAATGTTCCATGTTCATCATATCATTTCACAACTAAAAATGAGTCCCGTCCCTAAATAACTGTTCTCAAAGGTTGTTATTTTTTTAAAAACATGCAATACAGTGTATCAAAAACAAGATTGACAAGTCAGATCCTGGCAAGTATGTATTATGACTAAGAATTTGCTTTCTGTAGGCTGTAATTTTGCTTCAGTGCTTATGAAATTTTGATTTTTGATTACATTGGAATATTAACAGAAAGAAAATAATCCTATTCATTCACAGATCAAAAATAATAGAGTAGAAAATTATTATTATCAGTATCTGAAACCAGACTTCGCTCATTTAAAAAATATCTTTTGGATCCACCCTATCATAGATCTTCAATATTGTTTCTGAATAGAATATTGAATACTTATAGTGAAGAGCATTCCTCTGTTTCTTTTTTTTTTTTTTTTTTCAGTATATATATGTCAGGAAGTCTAATAATGATTTATTCTTCTAGCAGTTTCCGTATGCCCACTGATCCCAAACCTACAATTATGTGCCTCTTGCTATTGAGGCAGTGTGTTGTGCCCTTTGGTGTATTGTGCTGGAAGAACTATTGAGATGTAAAGATATTTGTTAGGAAAAGAACAGGGCTATAGATAGAAATCCATTAAATGCCAGTATTCTCACAGGCAACAAAAGAACAGGTACCAAAGATTGAAAAGGAAATTTTAGAAAGGGAGGAAAACAAGCCAGGAATGTTGAAAATAGGAAACTAAGTGAGCCTCCACAAAAGACAGTTTCAGAATGAAGTTGAGTCAGCAGGATCAGATGCCACAGAGAGAGGCAGGTTAAGATGAAGATGGAACAATGTCTGTTGCATTTGACCATTAGGAACTGAAGACCATAGTGGGGCATTAGAATGGTGTGGCAGAGCAATATTTCAGTGTGCTGGAAAACAAATGAGAATTGATAAAGTGAAGACTACAAGTGTGGACTCTTACAGAGTCCCCTAATCTTTTTCTTAGTTTTCTGTGTAGTCTCTGATTATAGAATTTTGAAGTATGTGTAGTTGAAGTTGAAGACGTTAAATATAAACCATTCATAGATCTTTACACAGTTGCCAGAAATCTATTTTTTATATTAATGTAATAATTTATGTAAAACTAAATATTTAAATTTTTGAACTCTTAAAGCACAGCTAAATGGAAACCTTTAATGCAAATGTTAATTTTGTTTCTTTTTTTTTTTTTTAGTCTTGGCTACTTATGATTCAGCAGACAGAACAACTTAGTAGGATAATGAAGACACATGCAGAGGACTTGAACTCTGGACCTTTACACAGGCTCACCATGATGATTAAGGACAAGCAGCAGGTGAAGAAAAGTTACTTAGGTGTTCATCAGCAGATAGAGGCAGAGATGATCAAGGTTCGTTTTTCCATATTGAAGTTCTTTCTTGAAATTGTTTTCCAAATTCACTGAAATATTTTACCTTATTTGACTTTAAAAATTATGTATTTGTCATTTCCCAACAAGAAATAGGTTTATGGTCTCTAATAAGTAATATCTGATTGAACATAAAACACTGATTATAGGATGTAATGTTACTATATATACTCATATGAAAGAAAAAAGAGGCTCCCAATTAAACTATGACACAAAGCTTTATCACTTAGGCATTTTAGTTTTTATTTACTGAAATCATTCTCTGAGTCTTTTAAAACTAAATTTGTCTTATCTAATACTTTGCATAAATAAAAAAGAAAATATAGGCAAAATTACTTTTGGTATTCTTAAATTTACATGTAAATCCCTAATTTTCCCTACATTCGGAGTCTGTCTCTCTGAATGACATTTTTCAAATTATTTTTATTGTAGAAATTTGTAAATGTATAAAAGAAGAGAGAACAGTAAAATGAACTTCTACCTACCCATCACCTGAATAGTCTCTGTGTTTTCTATACTCCCACCCACTTTTTTTTTTTTTTTACATTGGATCATTTTAAAGATATCATTTTATCCATAAATATTTTAGAATGTATAGCTAAAATAAGTGTTCTTGTTAAAAATGTAACTAAATATCATTAATTTGCCTAAAAATAATAATTCCTTCATGTTATTGAATATTCTTTGTTGAAATGGTTGTTGTTTAAGCTTTTATTTATAGTTGGTTGGTTTCAGTCAGGATCCAGATACCATCTATACCTTGCATTTGAATGATACTTTAAAAAAATATGTAGGTTCTCCTTCCTGCCCAGTTTTTAATAAAATGCTATTTATTTGTGGAAGAAACTAGATAATTTGCTCTATATAATTGAATTTCCTTCATTTTGGGTTTTTCTGTTAGCATCTTATGATGTGGTTTACATATTCCTTCATCTTTAATGTTTTCTATAAATTGGAATTTAAATCTAGAGACTTGATAAGATTGGGTCTGGCTGGGTATTTTGGGCAAGAATACATCATAGGTGGTAGTATACACTTCCTGCAGTTTTATATCGGGAGGTATATAATGTCGATTTATCTTTTTATTATGTGAAACTTGACTGATTGGTTCCAGTGTTGTCAATTTGAGCAATCGATTCAAAAAGTTTTCTGGCTTATGCCTGTAATCCCAGCACTTTGGGAGGCATGGTGGGCAGATCGCCTGAGGTCAGGAGTTCAAGATCAGCCTGGGCAACATGGTGAAACCCCGTCTCCACTAAAAATACAAAAATTAGGTGTGGTGGTGCACATCTGTAAACCCAGCCACTTGGGAGGCTGAGGCATGAGAATTGCTTGAACATTGGAGGCAGAGGCTGCAGTGAGCCTAGATCATGCCATTGCCCTAACAGCCTGGGCAACACAGCGAGATTCTGTCTCAAAAAAAAAACAACAACAAAAAAGTTTTGTATCAGTCTTTTACCAAAATAGTTTTACAAAGTTAACCAGTGAGATTTTTCTTGAATGGGGAATAATTTGAAACTCATTTATATTTATATTGTAGTTATTTTTGTTTATTCAGACAGTGTCATCATCTGTGTCATCGAGAACACTGATGATACAGAATTTCTTTAAAAGGGGTTTGAGATTATCTTCCAAGTTGCTGATAACCCCTTTTGCAACGTTTTGATGCTTTCTCTTTCTTAGTCTTCTGAAATGGCAAATTTGAAGATCTGTAGACAATATCTGGTACACGTATTTTTTCCTTAAATTGCATTTAAATGGCTTTTTGACTACAGTCAAGGACTTGCATTTGTGTCATTGTTCCATAGAAATAATATCTTAATTGTATTTTTAATTACAGAACATATTTCTGCACTTACCAAGTTAATTTTTTTTTGAATTTTAGATAATGGCAGTGTTATTCTGTATTTGCCACCCCCTTTCCCTGCTGCCTTTTTTTTTTCGAGTCAAGTTTCAGCCAGGCTGGAGTGCAGTGGTGTTATCTTGGCTCACTGCAACCTCTGCCTCCCGGGTTCAAGCAATTCTTGTGCCCCATCCTCCCGAGTAGCTGGGATTATAGGCGTGTGCCACCACAGCCTGGCTTATTTTTTGTATTTTTAGTAGAGACAGGGTTTTGCTGTGTTGGCCAGGCTGGTCTTGAACTCCTGACCTCAGGTAATCCGCCTGTTTTAGCCTCCCAAAATGCTGGAATTACAGGCGTGAGCCACTGCGCCTGGCCTGATTTGCTATTCTTTTGTTTGTTTTCACATGCTATTGAATTTAGTACTGATTTTAAAAACATATTTGTAGTTTATTTTCTATAATTGTATATTAAAGAACAACTCTGACCTGTAAGTAGTAAAGTACACATCAGTTAATACTTTGGAATTTAAGTTCTTGAGCAATTTAAATTTAAACATTTTAAAACATTTATGCATTTTGTTTCTTTGACAGGTTACAAAAACAGAATTGGAGAAGTTAAAATCCAGCTATAGACAATTAATAAAAGAAATGAATTCTGCCAAAGAGAAATATAAAGAAGCTTTAGCTAAAGGTAAGGCAAAATTTAAAAAATTTTTTACTTAGGTGATTTTTATTCTTACTATTACAATAGAAAATAATGTCAAAAACCACAGTTACTTTTGCACCAACCTAATAGTTGTTTTTTTTTTTTTTTCTGTCCATCATTTCCATCATTGTTGTTGCTTTGAACCAGGATCCGATCAATGTAAACATACTGCATTTGATTGTTGTGTCGGTAGACTCTTAATCTTTTCATCTAGAACAGTCCTCCTACTTTTTACTGTATTTTTTTTTTCCCCAAGAGTACAGTTTTCTTGTAAAATTTCTCATATGCTGGATTGTCTGATTGCATTCTCATGACTACTATTTAACTTGTCCCTAATCTATCCCCTATATTTCCTGTAAATTTAAGGATAGTTCTAGAGGCTCGACTAGATTCAGGTCAAACATTTTTGACAGGACTGCTTCATAGATGACGATGTATACTTTATGTTGCATCCTACCGGGAGGCACATTAAGTTGGCTTGTCTTACTCTCAGTGCTCAGTCAAGTTTGATTACTTAAGTCAAGTAGTGACTGCCAGATCTCTCCATTGTGAAGGTACCTTTACCCCATGTAACTGATAACTAACTGCAGAGAGATACATTGGCATGTGTGGATAACCTATCCTCCAACAACCTTCTGTCCATTGGCATCACTTGGCATCCATTGATCATTCTTGCCAGTAGCAATATTACATTAACATCCTATCATTTGTAAAATGCCTAGCAGATGACTGGGAGGAGAAAGGAGGGTTGAGGGAAGAAACAGAGAACAGTGCAAAGAGGGAATAAAAAGCTGGAAGTGGGAAAACAATTCCAAAAGCTTTGCTGATACCCTTCTCTTTTTACGTTTAACTCTTTCCAAAGTCATGAACTCTTTAAGGTAATGCAGGCTTGAAGCAGTGAGCAAAGAAAGCCTCTTGCTCAGGGCTGTCACTCTAGTAAGAGGTGAATGCATTTCAATTAGAAGTGTTTCTTGACAGCAGCATAAAATAACAGGTACTTAAATGCAAAATACACAGATTTTACCTTCCTATTGCAGGTTAAATTCTGAATACCTTTAGTTGGTTAAACACATGGTTAGGTTTAGCTATAAAACAGTTTTGTGAATCCATAAAGCTTTGTGTCTGCACTAAGTAGTATAAAGGAAATAATATATCTTAAAAATCTTTTTAATTGTATATATTAGGAAATAAATAATGCTCTGAGATTTATCTCTTAGGAGACATCCAGAGGTTTGTTGGGGGTTCTGGCAAATATGGGGAATTCAGGTACTGTTTGCCATCATGTGCCTTAACAACTCCCTTTGACTATCATCAATGCTGTTGTTGTTCGTGGGAAATAATTCTAATATGGGTTTTAGTCTGTTAATTAATTTAAAAAATCACGAATAGTGGAGGTTTGTGTCAGGAGTAACAAAGTAGTATTTAAGCTGCTGAACCTGCAGTCTGTTTTATACCATCAGGTGAGAGTGAGAGCCGAGTGGGAGGTCTTTCTGGACCAATGGTGTGCAAAATACTCAGCCTTCCTTTCTGTTTTTCCTGTGTCTTACCAGTGAAGAAGTGATGGATGATTGTGGGAATAAATTATGTTGTAAGTACCTGGGATTAGTAAGGATTAGTATTTTAGTATGTATTTGTATAGATGCTGTTTAGGTCTTTTTTTGAAAATCAACTATTGAAATTATGAGATAATCTGAGAAATTTTACCCAGACAGGATATTTGATATTAAGGAAATCTTGTTATATTATAGGTTTGATAATGAGACTGTGATTTTTTTTGAGGTTCTCTTTATTTTTGAGGTAAATGCAGAAATATTCACAGCTGAAATGACGTGATATTTGAGGTTTGCTTCAAAATTATCTAAAGAATAGGGAGTAGGTAGATAGAAGTGTAGATGAAACGTGGTTGGTCATGAGTTGATGATCGTTCAAACCAGTTGATAGGTACATGGAAATATTGAACAATTCTTTCTACTTTTATATAAGTTTGGATTTTTCCACAAAAATTATATAAAAATAAAGAATGTCACCATAAGAAATGAAGGAAACTAGACACTGGCATAGGCAAGGATTTCATGACCAAAAACCTAAAAGCAAATGCAATAAAAACAAATAGCTGGGACCTAATTAAACTAAAGAGGTTTTGCACAGCAAAAGGAACAGTTAGCAGGGTAAACAGACAACCCACAGAGTGGGAGGAAATCTTCAAAATCTATATGTCTAACAAAGGACTAAAATCCAGAATCTACAACAAGTCAGTAAGAAAAAAACTAACAATCTCATCAAAAAGTGGGCTAAGCACATGAATAGACATGAATAGACAATTCTCAAAAGAAGATATATAAATAGCTAACAACCCTATGAAAAAATGCTCAACATCACTAATTTTCAGGGAAATGCAAATCAAAACCACAATGTGATACCTCCTTACTCCTGCAAGAATGGCCATAATCAAAAAATTTTTAAAAAAATTGAAAAAAAAGCAGTAGATGTTGGCATGGATACAGAGCTCAGGGAATGCCTCTACCCTGCTGGTGGGAATGTAAACTAGTCCAGCCACTATGGAAAGCAGTGTGGAGATTCCTTAAAGAACTAAAAGAACTACCATTTGATCCAACAATCCCACTACTGGGTATCCACCCAGAGGAAAAGAAGTCATACGAAAAAGATACTTGCACACGCATGTTTATAGCAGCACAGTTCACAATTGCAAAATTGTGGAACCAACCCAAATGTCCATCAATAAACAAGTGGATAAAGAAACTGTAGAAGAGTATATAAAGAGTGCACCTGCCTTGCACTCTTCCCCTCAAAATCTCTTCCCCTCAAATCCCCAAAGTCCACTGTATTATTCTTATGCCTTTGGGTCCTCAGAGCTTGACTCCCACATATCAGTGAGAACATAACTCAGGTTTTCCATTCCTGAGTTGCTTCACTTAGAATAGTAGTCTCCAGTCTCATCCAGGTCACTGCAAATGCTATTAATTCATTCCTTTTTATGGCTGAGTAGTATTCCATCATATATATATATGGAAAACAAAGAAATCAAAGAAAGGTCTCAGATATTTCAATATCAGATTATTCTGAACCTATTCCTTATCATTTTATATTTATATGCTAATACATTTATGTATTAATTCCTTCATTTAATCACTCATTTAAGAAGATTTTCTTCTGTTTGGTAAATGCCAGAGATATAAAAATGAAAAGGATGTGGACTCTACCTTCAAGCCATTGAAAGTGGAATTTTTTTTTTTTTTGAGTTGGAGTCTCGCTCTGTCACCAGGCTGGAGGGCAGTGGTGGGATCTTGGGTCACTGCAGCTTCCACCTCCTGGGTTCAAGTGATTCTCCTCCTCAGCTTTCTGAGTAGCTGGGACTACAGGTGCCCGCCACCATGCCCAGCTAATTTTTGTATTTTTAGTAGAGACGGGGTTTCACCACGCTGGCCAGGATGGTCTCTATCTCTTGACCTCGTAATCCATCCGCGTTGGCCTCCCAAAGTGCTGAGATTACAGGCATGAGCCACCACGCCTGGCTGAAAGTTGAAATTTTTATAAAATCAAATTTTTACCCAATTAAAAAAATTTTCAAGCCTGTATAAAAGTTAAAATGATAACATAATGAACTCCTGCATACTTTTTACCTGGATTCACAAATTGCCAAAATTTTGTCATGACTGGGCTTCTGCTGTCTCTATTTCTGGCTCTGTCTTTCTATGTGTATATGTATGAACATATTTATATAAAGTTTTCTTTTGATGAAGCACTTGAAAGCATGTTGTAACATCATAACATTTCCTTATAAATATCTAAGCATGTATTTTCTAAGAACTGTATTTTCCAGCACAACCCCAAGTTAGCATGCCCAAGGAATTAAACTTTGATACACTAATAAAACTAAATACATACTCTGTTTTCAAATTTATTACAAAAATGTCCTTTATAACCTTGTTTATTTTGGATCCAGGGTCCAAATAAAGGATTATATATTGTGTTTAATTGCCATGTAGAAGAATTTCCCTTACTCTCTTTATTTTTTAATAGGTTTATTTTGATACAATTAACATCCAACAGCACTTATTTAAAATATTTATTTTGATAAATTTTGATATATGTGCACACCTGTGAAATTATCACTACAATCAAGATAATGAACATGTCTTTCACCCCTGAAAAATTCCTGGTGCCTTTTTGTAATCCCTGTCTTCCACCTCTCTGTGATCTTCCATCTTCTATCTCCAGGCAACTACTAAACTGCCTTCTGTCACTATATAGTTTGGTTTTCATTTCTTAGAATATTTAAAAAGGAACCATACAGTACACACTCTATTTTGTCTGCCTTCATTTGTTCAGAATAGTTATTTTGAAATCTATCCATGTTGTTGCATGTACCAGTAATTCACTTTTTAAAATTGCTCATTAGGACTCTATTGTATGGGTCTACTACAGTTTCCTTATCCATTTTCCTGTTAATAGGCATTTGAGTTGTTTCCAGTATTGGGCCATTACAAATAAAATGACTGAACATTTATGTACAAATCTTTGTATGGATATGTGGTTTTATTTTCCTTACATTAATACCTAGAGGGGGAATGACTAAATCATATATTGAGATATGTTTAAGTTTTGAGGAGCCTACCAATCATTTCCCCAAAGTATCTGTACCATTTTGCATTCTTTCTAGTAGTGTATGAGTTTCCTCCACATGTTGGTAGTACTTGGTATGACATATTGGTAGTACTTGGTATGTTTCCTCCACATATTGGTAGTACTTGGTATGACCAGCCTTTGATCTTAGCTGTGTATCTCATTCCAGTTTTACTTTTCATTTTCCTAGTCACCGATGATGTTGAACATCTTTTCATGTGCTTGTTTGCTATTCATATCTTCTTTAGTGACGTACGTGTTCAAACCCGTTGCCTATGTTTAAATTGGGTTGATTTCTTATTACTGAGGTTTGAGAGTTCTTTATATTTTCTGCATATAAGTTGTTCATTAGAAATATGATTTGTAAATATTTTCTTGTAGTTTGGGGCTTGTAGTTTTGAAGAAGTCTAATTCACTTATTGTTTCTTATATGGATTGTCTTTTGGTTTCGTATCTAACAAATATTTGCCTAACTTAAGGTCACTACAATTTTGCGCTTTCTTCTAAAATTTTTATAGTTTTAGCTTTTACATTTAGGTCTGTGATCTCTTTTGGCTTAATTTTTGTGCATGATGTGAGGTAAAAGTTTAAATTTATCTTTTTGCATGTGAATATTCAGTTTTCCCAGCTCCATTTGTTGAAAAGACTGTCCTTTCCTTACTGAACTGCTTTGACATCCTTGTCAAAAATCAATTGACCACATATGTGCGAGTCTATTTTCCACCGACCTGTTTGTCTATCTTTATGTCAGTACTACACTATCTTGATTACCATTATGTCTTAGTCAATTTGGGCTGCTGTACCAAAATACCATAACCTGGGTGCTTAAAAACAACAGAAATTTATACCTCACAGTTCTGGAGACTGGAAAACCTAAGATCAAAGCACTGGTAGATTTGATGTTTGGTAAAGGCCTGTTTTCTGTTTCATAGATGGTACCTTCTCCATGTGTTCTCACATGGTAGAAGGGGCAAATGAGCTTCCTTAGGCCTAATTTATAAAGGTACTAATCCCATCCTTGAGGGCTCTACCTTTATGATCCAGTCACCCCACTAAACACCCCACCCCCTAACACCTTGCAGGTGTTAGTATTTCAATATATGAATTGTAGGAGGGGCACACACATTCAGACCATAGCACTATAGCTTTATAATTCTTAAAATCAGATAGTGTTAGCTGTTCAACTTTGTTCTTCTTTGAAGTTGTTTTGGATATTCTAGATCCTTTGCATTTCCATATACTTTTTTGGATCTGTGGATAATTTCTGTAAAATAGCCTGCTGGGGTTTTGATAGGGATTGTATTGAATTTAATAGATCAAGTAGGGGAGAGTTGACTTCTTAACAATGTTGAGCCTCCTAATCCATTTACATGGAATGTTTCTCTGTGCAAATCTTACATTTCTTTTATTAAAGTTCTTTCTTTATTTTTGGTGCTATTGTGGATAGTATTGTTAATTTTATTTTTGAATTGTTCATTGCTGGTGTATATATAAAAATACAATTGATTTTTGAATATTAACTTTTATCCTGTGGACTTACTGAACTTGTTTATTAATTCTAGTAGGCTTTTATTTTGTTTTGTTTTGTTTACATGGTGTCTTGCTCTGTCGACCAGGCTGGAGTACAGTGGCACCATCTTGGCTCACTGCAACCTCTGTCTCTCAGGTTCAAGCAATTTTCCTGGCTCAGCCTCCCGAGTAACTGGGACTACAGGTGCCTGCTACCACTCCCAGCTAATTTTTTGTATATATGTTTTTTTCCAGTAGAGATGGGGTTTCACCATGTTGGTCAGGCTGATCTCAAACTCCTGACCTCAAGTGATATGCCTACCTCGGCCTCCCAAAATGCTGGGGTTACAGATATGAGCCACTGTGCCTGGCCTCTAGTTTTTAAATATGAATTTCTTAGGATTTTATACTTATAGGATCATATTATCTATATATAAAGACAGTTTTACTTTTACCTTTTCAATCTAGGTGACTTTTTTTTTCTTCTTCTTTTTCTTTTTCTTGCCTGATTGCCGTGGCTAGATCCTCCAGTATAATATTGAATAGAAGTGAGAGGAGCAAACAGTGTTGGCTTGCCTTGTTCCTGAACTTAGGTGTAAAGCATTTATTTAGTCTTTCACCTTCAAGTATGACGTTTGCTGTAGTTTTTTTAAAGGCTTAAAAAAATTGTACTGAAGTAATTTTTCTCTTTTCCTGTGTTAGAATGAATGTTACATCTTGTCAAATGTTCTTTCTGCATCTATTGAGATAAATATGTGCATATTTTGTTTGTTAATATGGTTATTTTGATTGATTTTCACATTTCAAATATTACACCAACCTTGCATAAAATCTCCCTAGTCATGACTAAGGATACAATTTTCTTAGTCATGATGTATTATTACTTTTTATATTGTTGGATGTGATTTACTAAGTTTTTGTTTATAATTTATCACCTATGTCTATGTTTCTTGTAATGTCTTTGTCTCATTTTCATATGAGGATAATGCTGGCTTCAGACTTGTTACCTTCTCACCAGTTTTCTAGGAAGATTTGTGTTGAGTTAGTATTATTTCTTTCTTAAATATTGGTAGAATTCACTTGTGAAACCATCTGGATCTGCTTGTTTTTATGTTTCCTTTCTGGTTAAGTTTTTAAAGTATAAATTCACTTGCTGTAATCAATACAGGGCTATTTTAGCCAGGTATGGTGGCGTGTGTTTGTTGTCCCAATTACTTGGGAGACTGAGAAGGAGAAGGATCGCTTGAGCCCAGGAGCTCGAAGTTACATGCCATTGCACTCCAGACTGGGTGACAAAGTGAGACCTTGTCTCTGGGGGAAAAAAAAAAATGGGGCTACTTAATTTGTTTCTTTTTATTTTAGGTTTGGTAGGTTGTCTTTTCAGGAATTTGTCCATTTCATATAAGTTATAGAATGTATTGATAGTAATTTGTTCATACTAGTCCTTTATTCACCTTTTTATATTTATAGAATGTGTAGTGACATTTCCTTTATTAGTACTTTTTCTCTTGTTTCCTGATCATTGTGACTAGAGGTTTATCAGTTTTATTAATCTTCTCAAAGACCAGCTTTTGGTCTTTTTTCTTCTGTTTTTGTGATTTCTACTTTAACAATTTCTGCTCTGGTCCTTATTTCCTTCCTTCTGCTTGCTTTAGGCTTAGTTTGCACTTTTTCTGTTTTTCTTAATGTGGAAGCTGAGGTCATTGATTTGAGAACTATCTTCTTTTCAAATGCAAGCATTTAGCACTCTAAAGTTCCTTAAATACTATTGTTTTTGCAATATCCCCTCAATTTTATATAATATGTTTTCATTTTTATTCCGGCCAAAATGCTTTCTAATTTCCTTTTTGATTATGTTTTTTTGTGTGTGTTTTTCTTTGATTCATAGGTTATTTAGAAGAATGCCGTCTAGTTTCCTAATGTTTTATCATTTTTCTAGAGTTTTTTAATTTTTTAAAATTTATTTTCATTGTGGTCTGAGAATGTTTTTATGACTTTAAAATTTATGTAATACTTTATTATGGCCAGTAAATGTCTGTTTTGGTAAATGCTTTATGTGCACTTGATAAGAATGTGTATTCTGCTGTTGTTCTTTAGAGTGATCTACATTGTCAACTTGGTCCAGTTGTTTAATAGTATTATTCAAATTCATTATGTTCTTAGTAATTTTTTGGTCTATGTGTTGTATCAGTTATTGATGGAAGGATATTGCAATCTCCAACTATAATTGTGGATTTGTCTATTTCTTCTTGTAATTCTATCAGTTTTTACTTTATGTGTTTTGAAACTATTATTGGTATGTAAGCATTTATGAGTATTATATTCTTTTGGTGACCTGACTACTTTATTATTATGAAATGACTTTTATTATGCCTGGCAATAATATTCTTTGCTCTGTTATTCATCCTGTATGATATTAATGTAGCCATTCCAGCTTTCTTTTGATTAGTGTTTACATAATATATTTTTCTTTTTCCTTTTTTCCTTTGTATTTTATTTTTTACAACAGGGTCTCACTCTGTTGCTCAGGTTGGAGTGCAGTGGTGACGTGCTTATAGCTTGCTGCACCCTCAAACTCCTGGGCTCAAGTAGTCCTCCTGTCTCAGCCAACTGTGTAGCTAGAAATACGAGCATGTGCTGCTATGCCCAGCTAACTTTTTATAGAGATGGGGTTTCGCCATGTTCTCTAGGCCAGTCTCAAACTCCTGAGCTCAAGTTACCTGCCTCCCTGGGCCTCCCAAAATGTTGAGAGTACAGGTATGAGCCACCATATCTGACCTATCTATATTCTTTTTTCATACTTTAACCAGTTTCCGTCTTTATTTCTGAAATGCATCTCTTGTAAACAGCATATAGTTATCTCTTGCTTTTGTTTCTTGATAATCCCCACCTTTTAATTAGTGGCATTTAGACCAATATTTAAATGTAACTTTTTGTCATGTAAAGTTTAATCTGTCATTTTGCAGTTTATTTTCTCTTTGTTCCATGTATTCTGTATTTCACTTTGCCTTTATTCTACCTTCATCTGGATTAATTGAACATTTTTCTGAAGATTCTTATCTCTTTTGCTGATTTGTTAGCTCTAATGTTTTATTTTATTTTGTATGTAATTTACCATAATATATCTTTAAGTGGTATTATGCCACTTTGTACACATGCCATATATATAGTATGGGAATCTTACAGTAGTATAGTTCTGTTTCTCCTTTTCCTGTCTTTGTGCTATTATAGTGATATGTTTTATATATTTTACTTTTGCTTATGTTGCAAACTACACATTACATTTTTTTTGTTTAAATAGTAAATTATCTTCAGTAATAAAATATTTCATATATTTATCCATGTACTTATCTTTTCCAGCATTCTTTATTTATCTATGTCTCTATTTCTATTTGGTATCATTTTACTTTTGCCTGAATGGCTTACTTTTAAAATTTCTTGTGATGTAGGTCTGCAAATAATGAATTCTTTATGTATGTCCGAAAAAACATTTATTTCAGTTTCATTTTTAAAATATATTTTTGGGGGGTATAGAATTTTTTTTAAACAGATTTTTACCCCTTCATGTTTTTAAAGATGTTTCTCCAGTGCCTTGTCACAGAGAAATCTGCTATAATCCTTATCTTGGTTGCTCTGAACATTTCATTTTCCTTTGGTAGCTTTTAAGATTTTTCTTTTATCATTGGTTTTAAGCAATTTGATCATGATTTACTTTGTCGTAAGTTTTTTATTGAAGTTTTAATTTATGTTTGTGTTTTTTGAGCTTCTTGTATCTGAGTTTTTAATTTTCATCAAATTTGGAAAACTTTCAGCCATTATTTCTTCACGTATATTTTGTCTCCCCCTCTCTTTTTGCTTTCTTTCAGAGACGCCAGTTATACATATATTAGGCTGCTTGTAGTTCTCTTACAGACTCGTAATGCTCTGTTAATTTTTTCCCCCTTGTCTTTTTTTTTCTGTTTCATATTGGTTAGTTTCTGTGACTATGTCTAAAAGTTTAGTAATTTTTTCTTCTGCAGTGCCTAATTGCCTTTAATCCCATCTGGTGGTGATTTTTTTTTTTTTTTTTTTGGTTGTTGTTGTTAACTCAGGCAGTATAGGTTTTGCCTCCTCAAGGATGATTTAGGTCTTTTCTTAAACCTTTTATATATCTACTTAACTTTTTGAACATACTGAATACCACTATAATAACTGTTTTGAAATCCTTGTCACCCAATTCTAACTTCTGTGTCAGTCACTTTCAGTTGATTGATTTGTTCCCTCATTTTGGGTAGATATTTTTGCTTCTTTGAATGCCTGATAACTTTTGATGAGATGCTATACATTGTGAATTTTAAACTTATCAGACTGGATCTCATTAACACTTTTAATAAAGCTATAAGACTTTTAGTCCAAGGATAAAATGTAGAACATTGTCTTAATTCATGATAGAGAGAATAATAATAACATTTTGTTTGTGAAATGATGGAAGTTTAAAAATCATATTATTAGGGCTGGACGCAGTGGCTCATGCCTGCAATCCCAGCATTTTGGGAGGCCGAGGCGGGTGAATCACGAGGTCAAGAGATCAAGACCAACTTGGCCAACATGGTGAAACCCCATCTCTATTAAAAAATACAAAAAAAATTAGCTGGGCGTAGTGGTGCGCATCTGTAGTCCTAGGTACTTGGGAGGTTGAGGCAGGAGAATCACTTGAGCCTGGGAGGTGGAGGTTGCAGTGAGCTGAGATTGTGCCACTGTACTCTAGCCTGGCGACAGAGCAAGACTCCGTCTCAAAAAAAGAAAATAAATAATATTTTTAGTGCCTTTTTTGAGCTTGTTTTTCCTCTTGGAATTTATAATGATTCTCTACTGTTTTTCTATATGAAATCTATAATATACTTTTCCATGTGTTTGTTTTGTTTCATAAATAATCTGAGGATTACAGTTAAGGTGTTTCTGA
Source organism: Papio anubis (assembly GCF_008728515.1). Taxonomy (NCBI): domain Eukaryota; kingdom Metazoa; phylum Chordata; class Mammalia; order Primates; family Cercopithecidae; genus Papio; species Papio anubis. The sequence goes on from NC_044980.1 coordinate 101,722,494, forward strand.
TTTTTCTTCTGCATAAGTTAAATAATTGAAGTTTTTGTATACTTTAAATAATCCTTTTATAGTGTTTGATTTTTCAAGGAATTCCATAAGTTTAAATTTATCACTGTACACATAAGTATTTTGTCTTTGTGTTTGATTTGTCTTTTGATCTCATGTGAAATGAGAAAAATTTTTATATAAAACTTGAAGGAAAATGTTTTATCTATTTTTTTAAGTTGGAATACTACTTGTTTTTCTATTAGAAGACATTAAACTTTTAAGATTTACTTTTTATTCTTTTTTTCTTGTCAAGGGATTTCTGAAAAAATGCTGCAAAGAATATCTGTATTCTGTTTATTACAGTAATTTTCTGTTTAGGGCAGATCATATTGATTTTACTACACTTATTTTACAGTATTCAAAAAAATTAATAATGGTCACTTACAATGTTAGATAGTTTCCCTGGAAATTTCTCATAGACAAACAGTTTTTAAGTACATGATGGGGAGAATAAAGAAATAGTTGAAACCAAATCTGTCTGATTTCAGTGTCCATGGCCTTTGTTGGTTTTGTTTCTTCCTATGAAGAACATGAACTAAATTAAACTTTGTTGTGATAATGAAAGATCAAAATACATTAACATAAGTTTTAGAGTCTTAGTGGACTTTATCATCCTTCCTAATTTGTTCTGAGAGTTATATGAGTTTATTTATTCCCAGATATTTTGGGCTCACAATTTCCTGAAATTGTTCATGTTGTGGATAATATACATCATTGTATTAATCTGTTTTTATGCTGCTGATGAAGACTGGGCAGTTTACAAAAGAAAGAGATTTAATGGGCTTACATTTCCACATGACTAGGGAGGCCTCACAATCATAGCAGAAAGCAAGGAGGAGCAAGTCGTGTCTTACATGGATGGCAACAGGCAAAGAGAGAGATTGGGCAGGGAAATTCTGCATTATAAAGCCATGCGATCTCATGAGACTTATTCACTGTCATGAGAACAGCATGGGAAAGACCTGCCTCCATGATTCAGTTACCTCCCACTGGCTCCCTCCCACAACATGTGGGAATTCAACGTGAGATTTGGGTGGGGACACAGCCAAACCATATCAGTCATCTTCACCTATATATATACATGCAGGTTCTTGTGCAGATGCCATGTAGTACTTTGTTCAAAGTAAAAAAAAAAAAAATTAAAGAGTAAATATAATGCATGCCAATTTTATGATATGTAAGCAAAACCATATTGTATGGTATTGAATTTAATAATTTCAAATGTGGTTTTTCTTTGAAGTTTTATAGTTTACTTAAAGATATTCTGAAGTGGCCGGGCGTGGTGACTCAAGCCTGTAATCCCAGCACTTTGGGAGGCCGAGACGGGTGGATCACCAGGTCAGGAGTTTGAGACCAGCCTGGCTAACACGGTGAAACCCCGTCTCTACTAAAAAATACAAAAAACTAGCCGGGCGAGGTGGCGGGCGCCTGTAGTCCCAGCTACGTGGGAGGCTGAGGCAGGAGAATGGCGTGAACCCGGGAGGCGGAGCTTGCAGTGAGCTGAGATCCGGCCACTGCACTCCAGCCTGGGCGACAGAGCGAGACTCCGTCTCAAAAAAAAAAAATAAATAAAAAAAAAAAAAAAAAAAAAAGATATTCTGAAGTATCAGAAAAGATGTTAAAAATAACTACACTCTAATTATATATTCAGATATAGCCTACTTAATTGATTCTGTAGGTCTAGAGTTATGCTAGGGTTTTATGTTTACCAAACCTCAAAATACTGATCATAGTATTTATGAGGCCTTTTCTTACATGAGTAGGAGTCTGAATGCTTCTGCTTTATCACACATCATGTTTAGGGAAAAAAAAAGAAAACAGGATAGCTACTCTACATTACACATGCCCATGTCAATCAGTCTAGAGGCACTTGAAAGGAGTTATCTTCACCCTCTTTTATCACACGAGTGGGGAAACAAACTATCTTCCTAATTATCCTTTCTCTCTGATAAATAAAAGAGTGCTAAGGGATTGGTAAACCCTCTGGTAATTTTTAAGCCGTCATTTACCCTAAGCAGACAGAGTGAGAGGATACCTACTGCTAGAACTGTGGGGAGTAGCTGCAAGTCTCATTCAAAAGTAAATTTTTCTGTAATTGGGAAGTAGATTTTCTTAAATTGCCTCTTCATGCATTATGAATAGTTTGTGATATTTTATAGCCAATTAAAATTGATTACATCTGTTGAGTTGTCTCTGTAGAGTACTTTAATTATGAAAACCAGTTTGAAATGAGTCCAGCCTTTAGACAGATGGTTAAATTTATGTTTGAATAAGTCCACATTTTAAAAAATGGATACGACTTTTTAAAAGCTATTTTAGTTAATTTCCTCAATTTGAGTTCACCAAGAATGGCAACTAGCCTTCTTATTCAATATCTGTATATTTTGGTGATATTTAAATATCAAAATCATGTGTGGGTGTTATATGGAGGTCCTTATATTCTGGAACTCAAATTTCTCTCTCAGTTGAACATATGGAAAAATTCATATTGGGCATGGTAGTTGCCAAAGTACAGTTGAAGCTACAGTGGTTGGTCATGAGTTCTGTTGAAGTGACCTGAAAATGAGAGGTTTCCACTTATTTTTGGATTTAGTGATTAATATATATCAGCAGCTAACTTATGGGATGAATGCTTTTTGCTGCATAAAGTATGAAGTGAAATTTCCTTAATATGATAGGAACTTTACAAGGTAATTAAAAGTAATGGCACTCTTAGCTTTAATGAAATTTGCATTGGGTTAAAGCTGTGCAGAAATTGGAATGACAGTTATAATAATCTCATTAAATGCTGAAATATATGGGATGGAATATGCTATATGATTCATTTATATTCTTTATATTATTTCCTAAATTTGTCCATATTTTGCTTAGTTTTGTTAAGGAAACAAAGCTAAGTTCTACACATGAAAAAAATTAAGAGAAGTTCTATCTTCTATATTTTATAGGCAAGCTTCTTAGCAATACTAGTTCTGGACTTCATTACTAAAAAGATGATATAAATGTCATAAGGTAGTATTGATAATATAAACAGTGTGATCTAAACAGCACATGGTAAAATTATAATCTTTCAATAACTTTTAAAAAATTGATTTGTTTGAATTTTTTTTTCAAATAAGAACTATATCAATTTATGCATTTAAGAACTGTTTGTTGAGTTCTTGCTATATGTTAGTCACTGTTGTCTTAATTTGGGATATTGTAGATAACAATACATACAAAAATCCCAGCCTCCTTGAGGCTTACATTTTAGAGCAGAAGATAGCTGATTCATAAAGAAATAAGTGAAACATAGCATGTAAAATGGTGATAAATAAATACCATGGAGAAAAACGAAACAAGGTAGGGAGATTGAGTATTGAGAAGATGATCGCGTATTCCTCATGGAGAAAGAAACGTTTAAATAAAGAGTGAAGGAAGTCAGGGAATGAACCACATGATCATCTGTAGCAAAGAGTACTCCAGGTAGAGGGAACAACCAAACAAAGTCATTGAGATTTTATCATTTCTGGCATATTTGAAGATCAGTGCAGATGCCTTTTTGTCTGTAACTGAGTTGATTTATAAGAGAGGCATGGAGGTATGACATGAGGTCAGAGATGAAGAATGATGGTAGTTGACAGGCAACACATAGATTATGTAGGATCTTGGTAATTCTTTTAAAACACTGACTTTTACTCAAGTAAGATAGGAAGCCATTGGGGTGTTTTGAGCAGAGGAGTGACATGAATGAACTTACATTTTAACAGGATAATTGTTGTAACCTTTTTGAGAATAGTCTGAAATGAGAGAGAAGGACAAAAGTAAGGAGACAGTTACTTCCAGGCTGTTGCAGTAGTTTAGGCAAGGGGTCATGCTGATTTGGACCTGGTTGGTAGCAAAAGAAGTGCTGAGAAGTGCTCAAATTCTGTATAAACAATGAATCCTTGTTATTCATGGTAGTTTGACAAAGTCACTGTGTACATTAAATTAGTTAGTGCTGACTTGTTTCACCTAGGGGACATAAAGATTTGTTTCCTGCAAGCAATGGCAACATTTTCAGCAACTGATCAATACATAACTTTGTTTTATGTATGTTTTCATTTAAAGACACCTTATGTAACATTGAACTCACAACCAGTGGTGCTATAACTCATGGCTAAATGAAACTTTTCTAATACAGGTA